>NW_015439985.1:25422-45313 GCF_001577835.2 Coturnix japonica | reverse complement strand
GGCAAGGGATGACAAGGGCTATGAGCATGGCCCCAGTGCCCCCCCCACAACATGGGGAGGACCCCCCTCTAACGAGCCGGAGGGGAAGGAGAGGGAGAAACGCATTCAGCTTCTTCAAGAAGCATAATATGGGGGGGGGTTAATTCTGAATGGGGGGGGGGTAATTAATGGGGGTGCTTATTAAAATGGGGGGTACCTGCCAAGCTGATGAGGGACATGGGTGGCGGCGTGGAGGGCGGGGGGGCTCCCCAAGAAGCGAGCGTGTACCTTCCTTGCCCATGGTGGGAGGTCCCCATGATGTCCTGCAGCGCCCACAGGAGCTGGACTTGACTGCAAATAAAGAGGATGTAGAGAGTGAATGGAGTGAGTGGAATTGGGGGGTGGGGGCGACAAGGGTGCGAAGATTGGGAGTGGGCGGCAGGATGGGACGGGATAGGGATGGGGACAGGGATGGAGGATGGGAGATGGGATGGGATGGGATGGGACAGGGATGGGATGGGAATGGGATGGAGATGGGGAGGGGGACAGGGATGGGATGGGACTGGGATGGGATGGGACTGGAATGGGATGGGACTGGGATGGGATGGGACTGGAATGGGATGGGACTGGGATGGGATGGGGACATGGATGGGATGGGAACAGGGATAGGAATGGGATGGGGACGGGTGGATATAGGGACAGGAATGGAAATAGGGACAGGGATGGGATGGGACAGGAATGGGGAGAGGGATAAGGATGGAGATGGGACTGGGATGGAAGTGGGGACATGGATGGGATGGGATGGAGGGGATGGGGACAGGGATGGAGATAGGATGGGAATGGGGACAGGGATGGAAATCCCGGATCCCCCCATTAAACATGAATGGGCCACTCCGAATCCCCCTGTTAATTATGAATGGAACACTCCGGATCCCCCCGTTAATTATGAATGGAACACTCCGGATCCCCCCATTAACCACGAATGGACCATCCCGGATCCCCCCATTAACCATGAATGGGCCATCCCGGATCTCCCCGTTAACCATGAATGGGCCACTCTGGATCCCCCCATTAAACATGAATGGGCCACTCCGGATCCCCCCATTAATTATGAATGGGCCACTCTGGATCTCCCCATTAACCATGAATGGGCCACTCCGGATCCCCCCATTAACTATGAATGGACCATCCCGGATCTCCCCATTAATCATGAATGGGCCACTCCGGATCCCCCCCTTTCCCCATGAATGGGCCACTCCTTGCGCCCCGCCTCTCCCTCTGATTGGCTGCGAGGCACTCAAGGGCGGGGCCAGAGCTCCCTAAGGGGCGGTGCTACTCTTGACAGACAGCCCCAACTACCAATAGGGGCCGGAGGGCGGGGCCCGAGTGGCTGAGCGTCGCCGCCGCCATTTTGAGAGGAGAGAGCGGCCGGGGGCGCAGGTGGGGGCGGGGCCGCACCGGGGGTCTATAGGGTGGGATGTGAGGTCTATGGGGTGGGATCTGGGGTCTATGGGGTAGGATGTGGGGGTCCCCTGTAGGGTCTGGGGGTTCTGTGGGGTGGGGATCTGAGGGGTCTGTAGGAGTGGATGTGGACGTCTATGGCGCGTGAGATTTGGGGGTCTTTTGGGGTCTGTAGGGGTGGGATTGGGGTCTTGGGGTAGGAATCTGGGGCCTGCTGTAGGGTGGATGTGGGGTCTATGGGGTGGGATTGGGGTCTAATAGGTCTGGGGGTCTGTAGGTGGCAGATGTGGCGTCTATGGGGTGGGATATGGGGTCTATGGGGGTAGGTGTGGCGGTCCTATGGGGTGGGCATGTGGGGTCCTAAAAAATGGGGGGGGGGGGGGGGGGGTTTTAAAAAGGGAAAAATTTGGTTTGGGGGGGGAGTAGGTGAGGGGGGGTTTTTTTTTTATTCTATTACCAGCCCACAACTATATCAATGGGGTGCGAGCTAACGTCACCATGTGGAGGGGCTTTCTAATGGAGAGATAGGATGTGGGGGTCCTGATTAGGGTCACTCGGGGGTCTGTAGCGCAATGGGATGTCTGGCGGTACTTACTGGTTGGTTGGCGACATCTGGGGTGTTCTCATTTGAAGATAGGAGTCCTCTGGGGCTCTAGTAGGGTGGGGATCTGCGGGTACTATGGGGTGGGATCGAACGTGCGGGTTAAGCGATGAGGGATCTGGGAGTCTGTCAGGAGTGGGATCGTGGGTCTAGGGTGGGATCATCCAGGGCGGTCCTAGGTCAAGGGAGAATCTGGGCGATGTCTTGGGCCAGTGGGATGTGGAGGGTCGGTAAGGGTGGGATCTGGGTACACTATGGGCGTGGGATCTGGAGTCTACCTTAGGCGGGCGAATTGGGATCTGGGGGTCTAGGGTCGGGATTCTGGGGTTATGGGGTGGGATGTGGGGGTCTGTAGGGTGGGATCTGGGTCTGTAGGTTGCGGGATTGGGGTCTACTGGGGTGGAATCTGGGGGTCCTAGGCGTGGGATCTGGGGTCTATGCGGGTGGGATCTGTGGGTCTGTAGGGTGGGGAATGTGGGCGGTTGTGGTTTGGAATCTGGGGTCTATCGGGGTGGGGATAGTGGCGGTCTATGGGGTGGGATCTGGGGTCTGTAGGGTGGGATTTGGGGTCTGTAAGGGGGGATCTGGGGTCTGTAAGGCTGATGATCTGGGGTCTATGGGGTGGCGGATCTGGGGTCTATGGTGGGATCTGGGGCTCTGTAGGGTGGGATGTGGGGGTCTGTAGGGTGGGATCTGGGGGTCTATGGGGTGGGATGGTGGGCGTCTTATGGGCTGGGCATGTGGGGGTTCTGTGGGTTCGGGATCTCGGCGTGTCTCAATGGCGGTGGCGATCTGGGGGTCTGCGTAGGGTGGGGGTGATGGAGGGGGCCTTGGTGGGCAGTTTCGGGCGGAGCCAGGAATAGGGGCTGAGGGGGGAGTGGTTGGGGATGATACGTAGGGATACTGGGGGGCAGGGCTCAAGTGCTGGGGTCCTCCAAGGGGGGCACATGGAGGGTCCCTGGGGTGGGGATGGGGAGGAAGGTCTGAGAGCTGCTTGTAGGGGGATGGAGGGTCTGGTCGGCTGAGCTGGGTATAGGAGCTTGAGGTGGAGGCGGTCTGGGGATACTAGGCGGTCTGGGGGCGGAGGATGAGAGGCTATGGGGGGCCCATGGAGCGGCTCAGTCGCTGGGGGCTGGTGGGGGGCATGAACGGGTCTGGGGGGGGGGGGGGTTGGGGGGGGGGGTTGGGGTCGGGGAAGGAAGGTCTGACGAGCTGTCTTGTAGGGGGATGGAAGGGGCTGTCGGGGGAGTGCTTTGAGAAGTCGTCTGGGGGGAGTGGAGAAGGAGAAGGTAATAGGGCTTGAGGGTGGCAGGGCGTGGGGATAGTCGGGGGTATGGGAGAGGGCTGCAGTAACTTGGGGTCCTGGAGGGGGGCTAATGAGGGTCTGGCGGTGGGGAGGGTGGGGAGGAAGGGTCTGAAGAGGCTGCTTGTACGGGGGCTGGTAGGGGGCTGTGGTGGAGCTCGGTGTATAGGAGGCTGAGGGGTGGAGGGGTGTGGGATAGCGGGGGTAAATGGGGGGGGGCTCAGTGCTGGGGTCTCAAGGGGGGCAATGAGGGTCTGGGTGGGTGAGCGAACGGTCTGAGGAGCTGCTTGTAGGGGGATGGAGGGGGGCTGTGGGGAGCTGGTTATAGGGGCTAGGCTTGGAGAGTTGAGGGAATAGTGGGGGGGTATGGGGAGAGGGTATCACTGCTTGGTGGCTCTGGAGGGGGGCAGCGACAGGAGGGAGCTGCCTGTTTGGGGCTTGTAGGGGGATGGAGGGCGGGCCTTGTGTGAGCTGGGTATAGGAAACTGAGGGGTGAGGGTGGCGGAATAGTGGGGGGTATGGGGGGAAGGGCCTTTTAGTGCTGGGGCTCTTGGAGGGGACAATGAAGGGTCTGGGGTTGGGGGGGGAGGAAGTCCTGGTGAGAGCTGCTTATTTGGGGGCCATGGAGGGGGATGGACGGGGGCCTGTGGTGAAGCTGGGTATAGAGGAGCTGAGGGGTGGAGGGTGGGAATAGCAGGGATATGGGGGGAGGGCTCAGTATTGGTCTGTTAGGGGGGCAATGAGGGTCTGTCTGCCCGGGTGAGGAGGAGCCGCATCCATCCCCTGCTCCGTTTCCAGGCCTTGAAGATGGTGAAGACTGGTTCCATTCTGGCGACCTGCGCGGGATTGGGCGAGTGACGCAGGAGATCCGCTCGGCTTGTTCGAGCAGTAACGGAAGGTGCTGGAGTGCGACATCATCAAGAACTTACGGCTTCGTGCACATCGAGGACAAGACGGCGGCCGAGGACGCCATCCGCAACCTGCACCACCACAAGCTGCACGGGCGTCTGCTATCCAAAAATCGTGGGACGGCCAGCAAGAAACAGGCAAGGCCTCCACCAAGCTGCACGTGGGCAACATCGGCCCCGCCTGCACCAACCTGGAGCTGCGCGCCAAGTCGAGGAGTACGGGCCCCGTCATCGAGTGCGACATCGTCAAGGACTACGCCTTCGTGCACATGGAGCGCGCCGAGGACGCGGTGGAGGCCATCCGAGGGCTGGACAACACCGAGTTCCAAGGTGACGCCGCGTCGGGGTTGGGGCCGTGGGATGGGAGAGGGAGCCAGGGTCCAGGGCAGGTAGGACGGCGGGCACGGCTCCGTCCTCGGCGTCAGACTGTGGCGATTCGGGTCCTCGTCACCGTGGTGTGCCTGAAATGGGGATGGTTGGGCTGTGGGGGGCTCAGACCGTGTTATGGGGTGTCATACGGTGCTATGGGGTGTCACACGGTGCTATGTGGTGTCAAACACTGTGTTATGGGGTGTCACACGGTGCTATGGGGTGTCACAAGGTGCTATGGGGTGTCATACGGTGCTATGGGGTGCCAAGATCGTGTTATGGGGTGCCCACACTGTGCTATGGTGTGTCACACAGTGCTATGGGGTGTCCAGGTTGCCCACACAGTGCTATGGGGTGCCCAGACCGTGTTATGGGGTGTCACACGGTGCTATGGGGTGTCATACGGTGCTATGGGGTGTCACACGGTGCTATGGGGTGTCGAGGGTGCCCACATGGTGCTATGGGGTGTCCAGGGTGCCCACACAGTACTGTGGGGTGCCCACATGGTGCTATGGGGAACCCACATGGTGCTATGGTGTGCCTACACAGTGCTATGGGGTGTCACACAGTACTGTGGGGTGCCCACATGGTGCTATGGGGTGTCACACCGTGCTATGGGGTGCCTACACGATGCTATGGGGCGTCACATGGTGCTATTGGGTGTCATACCATGCTGTGGGGTGTCCAGGTTGCCCACACAGTGCTATGGGGTGCCCAGACCGTGTTATGGGATGTCACACAGTGCTATGGGGTGCCCAGACCGTGTTATGGGGTGCCCACACGGTGCTATGGGGTGTCACACCATTCTATGGGGTGTCATACCATGCTGTGGGGTGTCATACCATGCTATGAGGTGCCCACACAGTGCTATGGGGTGTCACACCATGCTATAGGGTGCCCACACAGTGCTATGGGGTGTCACACCATGCTATAGGGTGCCCACACAGTGCTATGGGGTGCCCACATGGTGCTATGGGGTGTCACGCAGTGCTATGGGGTGTCATACCATGCTATGGGGTGTCACACAGTGCTATGGGGTGCCGACACCATGCTATAGGGTGTCCACACGTTGCTATGTGGTGTCACGGTGCTATGGTGAGGTTGGAGCCGGCCATGCAGCTTGTGGGGTGATGCTCCGTGGGGAAAGATGGTGTTTCCATGGGGGGCTGCATCTCAGCCCCTTGGGTTGTTGGGGTCCATTGTGTCATCCCACGATGCCGCCATCTTGTCGTGGTGTTGCTGACCCCCGGTTGGGGTGTTGGTGATGCTGGCACTTCCCTTCTTCCCTTTGGTTCGTCCACCAAGCTCGTCCTCACGGTGGTCCCATGCAGGGTTAGGCTCTGGGGTCTTGGGTGGGAAGGACCCAGTGATGGGCCTGGTCCTGTGGGGCTCATGCTGGCCCCATGGCTGGCCCCATAACTTGCCAAGCGGACGAGCAGCGCCAGTGCTGAGCTACCTCCAAGCACATCTCCATGGGGCTTTACTGAAGCCCATTGGGTTGTTGGGGTCCGTTGTGTCATCCCATGATGCCGCCATCTTGTCACAGTTTGTCCACCAAGCTCGTCCTCACGGTGGTCCCAGTGTTAGGCCTTGGGGTGTTGGGTGGATCCATCTGAAGGACCCAGTGGTGGGCCTGGTCCTGTGGGGCTCATGCCAGCCCCATAACTTACCAAGTGGATGAACAGTCCCAGTGCCGATCCATCTCCGAGCACATCTCCATGGGGTTGTACTGGAGCCCGTCAGGTTGTTGGGGACACATCTTTTGCCTCATCCCTGGATGCTGCCATCTTGTCATGGCGTTGCCGACCCCTGGTTGGGGTGATGGTGATGCCAGCGCTTCTCTTTGGTGTTGAGCTCGTCCTCACGGTGGTCCCTCTTGTGAAGGGTTAGGCTCTGGGGTCTTGGGTGGGTTAGGGGGATCCATCTGAAGGACCCAGAGTGGCAACAGGGCTCATGCCAGCCCCATGGCCAGCCCCATAGCTTGCCAAGTGGATGAGCAGTGCCGGTGCCAAGCCACTTCCTCCACATCAAAAGTGAGTGCTTCTCCATGGGGCTGTGCCGGAGCCCATTGGGATGCTGAGGATGCGTCCATTGCGTCATCCCAAAACGCCGCCATCTTGTCGTGGTGTTGCCGACCCCTGGTTGGGGTGTTGTTGATCCCGGTGCTCCCAGTTGGGGTGTCCCCAATGCTCCTCTTTGCCACCACCCGTCTGCCCACGTTGGCCATCCACAGAGCTCTTCTCCACCACAACTCATCGCCCCTATTGGGGGTGTCCTCAGAGCTCCCCGTCCCCACCTGGTGCCCAATTTTGGGTGTCCCTGGAGCTGTTCTTCACCACAATTCATCTGCCCATCCATGGCGTACCCAGAGCTGTTCTTCCTCGTTACCCATCCGCTCCATTTTGGCTGTCCCCAGTGCTCTTCCTCACCACGACCCATCCGCTCCAGTCTGGATGCTCTTCACCACTGCTCACACCCAATTGTGAGCGCACCCGTTGCTGCCCCGTCCTTCTGTTCTCATCCCCGTGCCAAAACTCCCTCCAGAGCAGCACAATTTGCACAGGATCCGACATCAGACTGTCCCCAGCACAAACCTGGGGCCACGTCCCCCTTCCTAAGGCCTCTCATCCCCTGGGTGCCACTGTGTGATGTGGCAGGACCCGCTCGTGCGCGACCCCGTTGGGTGGCATCACTTGGTAGCTCTCACTCCACCGTGCCGGCTTTGCGGTGGCAGTACGCTTGCTGCCATTGGGTCGGCAGGCCGGTTTGGGGCAGAACACTGCTTTTCTGTGACTTTGGAGGCTGTAGGTTCAACTGTGAGTCCCTCCAGGACAGGCGGGATGTGTCTGAGAGCAACTGAGTGCTCGGTGTCCCCGGTGTCACCAGCACCGTGTTGGTAAGTCGATGCACGGCTCCACGCCGAGCGCAGCGGGGTGGATGCAGGAGGTCGGGGACCCTGCAGATTCCCAGTCGTGTCCCCCATGTCTGCTTTACTGTGCATGTATTTCTAACGAACCTCTTGGTGTGGCCTCAATTATAGCCTCCCTTTTGCGTCTGTTTCTTCAAGGCAAGCGGATGCGCGTGCAGTTGTCCACCAGTCGGCTCAGGACCGCGCCCGGGATGGGAGACAAGAGCGGCTGCTACCGGTGCGGGAAGGAAGGGCACTGGTCTAAAGAGTGTCCGGTAGATCGCCCGGGGCAAGTGGCTGACTTTACCGAGGCCTATAACGAGCAGTACGGAGCCGTGCGCACTCCCTACACCGCGGGCTATGGGGAGACCATGTATTACGATGACGCGTACGGCGGGATGGCCGACTACTACAAGCGCTACCGCGTCAGGTCCTATGCGACGGCCTCTGCGTACGACGCCTACGCGGAGCAGACCATGGCCCAGTACTCCCAGTACGCCCAGTACTCCCAAGTCCAGTCCACGGCCATGGCGGCCACCACGGCCATGGCCAGCCGCATCCCCACCACCTTAGACCCCTACGATAGAGCTCTGCTGCCCACCCCGGGCGTAGCGGCGGCTGCGGTGGCGGCTGCAGCCACAGCAGCGGCGGCCGCGGCCTCCTCCACCTATTACACCCGGGATAGAAGCCCCCTGCGTCGCACGGCAGCCGCGGCCACCACCGTCGGAGAGGCGTACACGTACGATCGTAGTCAGCTGTCGCCGGTCTCGTCGGTCGCTCGGGCTTCGCTCTACGACATGCAGCGGTTCGGGCGCGACCCGTACGCGGACAGGGCGCGGTACTCTGCCTTTTGAGCCGAGGTGAGCCTGTGTGGAGCTGCAGAACACCGCTGGGGTTGTGTGGGGGTCCCCCGGCAGTGGGGCTGAGTCCGCCTCATTCCCGGAGCAGGGGTTATATGGTTCAGGGCTGAGCTCCAGCACCTGGCTCGGGGCCCTTTGTGGGCGTTAAAGCCCGGACGCCGGCTCCACGAGAGCCCTGCTGGCATTCGCACGGCGAGCGTGGCGAGATGAGCGTCGACATCTCGGTGCTGAGCGGTCCTCCCGGTGCCGGGAGCAGGCCCTGCCACCCCGGTGTGGTGCGAGGGGAGGCTGCTCTCCCTCTCCGCTCACGCCAACACCGTGCTGAGCCCGGTCCGACTGACAGGTCCCACCTGAGCGGCGTCCCGCTGCCGACAGCTCGGCTGATGTCTGGACTCCAGCTGCTTCTCGCAGGGCTTGGCGCAGCCCTGGCTCTCCGCTGAGGGCCCTGAACTCTGCTTTTCTCTTTCAGGTAAGATAATTGCGGCTGGACGTCGGGTTCCCGTGCCGTTGCGCGTCTGACTGTGCTGGGCTTCAAAGCACACCCGTGTCACCTAACGAATCGGTCCCTAATGGACGCTCGAGCTTCTTCGTAGCGTAGTCAGAAGTAGCTGATCCCCCTTTTTCCCCGGCCCCACTTTACGTTCAGTCTTTCAGGATATGTTTTCTCGCCTCTCCGTGCCGCTGTCCAGCCCCTAGCTGGTCTAGGCTCAGGTTTAGCGCGAGCGTAGCCGTAGCACGAGCTTTGCTTCCCCGCTCCCTCCCCGGCGGCATGCGTGGAGCTGCTGTTCCCCTTCTTACAGCCTGGGCTGTAGCTTCTTTTGGTTCAGTTTTGGTTTGTTGGGGTGGTTTTGGTTTTTTTTTCCCCTTTTTTTTTTTTTTTTCCTTTTTTTTTTTTTAAAGGACGTGCGTATTTTTCTTTAAAGACGATCAGTCTTACCCATTGTGGTACTTAACCATCCCAACAGCGCTGCGCCGAGCCCGGCGTTAAGCCTGGAGCCCAACCCGTGGCTCTGCCTTGGCCTTCAGCTCCTATTCCTCCCTCCCTCCCTTCCCTCACCCGACCACTCTTCCAGTAAAATAAACTCTTTTAACGAAGCTCTTAATGAACCCAGGCCTGTGTCTCCTGCGCGGGTGCCTCTCCTTCCCCTGCACTCACCACCGTTGTGCTGCAAACCATGAGGCCGCTGAGGCAGCGGCTTCGCTTTACACCCCACTCTAACACTGCCCTCATCATGATGCCCAACTAATTAACAGGGTCGGCTAGTTAAGGCTCTGCAGAGCCCCCCCCCCGCCCCGCCTTACCCCCTGGCCTTGCCAGCTTGTTATTCAATGCAATCAAATGCTCTTTAGGGCTGAGGCTTGAGGTCACCGTCTTCTACATCCTGACCCTGTGTCCCCATGCTCCTGGGGAAGCCCCTCATCCCCCAGCCCCAATTCTGGAGGTCATGGCATTGCCCAGCAGTTCCCACTTGCTCCCCTGGCTGCCTCTTACAACTATAGCTGCTGCTCCTACAAGCTTCTCCCATCTCCTTTACAACACCAACCTGGGAACAGCAATGAGTTCAATCTCCTTTCTGGTGCTGCCACTGTGTTCATTCCTACCAGCGTACCTCAGGCTATGGCTGCGCTCCTCCTGTTCTACCTCAAAGCTGTTTCTGTCACTCCTCGGGACCCTCTTGCTGCCACCAGCCTGGAAAACGAGGGGGAGAATCATTAGGGTGCTCATTATGTCTCGCGCCGCTTAATGAATCCTTAATGAGGCACACAGGGGGTGACCACCCAACAGTGCCCTGGGTTGTGTGTACCCCAACCAGCTGTACTGCTGCCTTGTCAGGCTGTATTTCTACCCCATCAGACTGTCCCGTTGCCCTTTTCCTACCCCAGCTGACTGCATGGGTGTCCTGTCAGGCTCTTTCTACCCCAGCAGACTGTACTGCTGCTCTGTCAGGCTGTATTTCTGCCCAGTAGGGCTGTAGCTTTTCAGGCTGTACTTTTTTGCTGCTGCCATCCTCGCCCTGCAATAAAACCAAAGCAAAGTGGTGATGGAATCAGAGAACACCCACAGAGGACGCACCGCGTTCCGCATCTCAGGGACGACAAGGAACAGAAAATGCTTTTGTTAAGGTTTTATAGTTAATTGCAGCAGTGAGGAGGAGTCCTTAGGTGCCATAGGGATGGGCAGAGCTCACCCTGGCGCAGCTGAGCTGATTCCGTGTCACATCAAGAAGCTGCTGCCTGCAAACAACAGGTTACGTTTCACTTTGCCACCTCCTAGAGAAAAAAAACACGTTGGTTGAAGGGAAAACCTGCAGGCAGAAGTGTTTGGATTAGGAACAGAGCACCAGCAGTTCAACATTCAACATCTCCTCTCCAAAGCCGCTTCCACAACCCAAACCTGCAGGGAGCAGGTGTGACGGTGCACATCCACCACGTACAGCCTGTATCAATGTATTGTCGTCACGGCTGCCCCCTGAAGGGAGGGACTGGGGCAGAGCTGACCCTGAAAGATGGGAAAGAAAACCAGCAGACGAGGGTTTCTCACCTGGGAACAGCCCAGCAGTTTATTTACAGTCGTACAAAATGTCACTCGGCGCCGCAGGGTCGAGTCCGAGGCCGTGCCTGGATTGAACTCAATGCTAAAAAGGGGGTGTGTGTGTTGGGGAGGGGGACTGGGGGGGTTGGGGGATGGAGGGGCCGTGTGCGGCGCTAACGGTTTGGGCTGCAAACGGAGCAATTTAGTGCCAACAGGCAAAGTGTGGCGTCGCGGCGCTACAGGCGGACCTGCAACCGTGCTCCTCCCGTCACACAACGGGAGCTGCTTGAACCGTGGATGCAAAACCTTCTGAAAAACTCCAAACAACAAAAAAGTGGCTAAAAAATAACCCAGAAAAAACCAACCAACCCCCAAACCAACCATCCGTGCCTTTAGGAGGAAGGGGAGGAGGGGGGATCTTAAGGGGGGGCGGCGCGGAGAGTCTGGCGCAGGGTTGGGGGGGGGAGGAGAGGGGGGCTCAGGGCACGCTACAGGCGGCGCTGGTAGCCCGAATGCACGCGGGCCGTGGGCAGGTAATCGCCGTAGGTGCCCGAGTAGCGGGCGTAATCGGCGTGCGCTTCCGGCAGGCGGCGGTAATCCATCGGGGACTTTGTCGGCGAGCGGCGGTACGCGAGCGGGGAGTCCGCCAAGCGGCGGTAATCTGAGAGCTCAGAGAAACGGCGGTCTGAATTGTACCTGGGCGAGAGAACAGAGACGTGGTATGAAGGCGCGGAGCAGGCACACACACCCTGGGTTGTGGGGTCGTGGCGCAGCGCGGGGCCCCCCCAGGGAGCGCTCGGTCAACAAGCGAAGCCAAACTCGCACTCACCCACCCCACAACCGACCCCCTATAGGCTCTGGGTGAACCTTTGAGCCCGCAGCATCGCGCACAGCACCGCCGCAACCCGGCGCCGACGGCTCTCGCGGCACAGAGCGACGCAGCAGACGGACAGACGGACAGCCGGCCCATCCCCAGCCACCAAAAGCCACCCCCTCCCTCCCACCCACCGTCAGGTATCCAGCACAGAGAAGCGAGGGGAAGGAGGAAGGGAAGAAGACGCCGCCGCAGGTGGGCTACGCGCGAGCCGCCGGCCGGGCTCCATACCTTTTAGCCAGAGCGGAGGATTTTTTGTACGGATCGTCATAGCCGGCGCTGCGAGGCGGGGAGAGGCGGGTGCGCTCGTAGGGCGGTGCAACGGCGGCGGCCTGAGAGAGGCCCAGGTAGGAGGCAGCCTGCTGCCCCAGCTGGCTTGGCCCGTCGTAGGCGCTGCCTGGCTGGGCTCTGTAGGCGGCCACCAGCGACGCGGAGGAGGCCTGCTGCGCCGGGTAGGAGGCCGCCATCGAGTTGGAGGCCTGGGCTCGGTAGGCCGCCGTCAGCGGGACGGAAGCCTGTGCCTTGTAGGAGGCGGCGGCAGCTTGGCTGCCGTAGGAGGCGGCCAGCGAGGAGGCAGCCGGCGCGCCGTAGGTGGCAGAGAGCGCGGCGGCCTGGCTGCCATAGGAGGCGGGCATGTTGGCCGCGGGCTGAGCGCCGTAGGACGCTGAGTGGCCGGCGGTCGGCTGCGCGCCATAGGAAGCCGTAAGCGCGGCGGCCACCGGCTGGGCACCGTAGGAGGCTGAGTGACCGGCTACCGGCTGGGCACCATAGGCGGCAGCGTGGCCAGCTACCGGCTGGGCACCGTAGGAGCCGGCGTGAGCCACCACCGGCTGGGTGCCGTAGGAGGCAGGGAGCGCGGCGCCAGGCTGAGCGCCGTAGGAGGCAGCGTGGCCGTCAACGGGCTGCACGCCGTAGCCAGTGGGCTGCGTGCCATAGGAAGCCACATGCGTGGCTCCTGACTGCACGCCATAGGAAGCAGTGGGGCCGGCAGCGGCCTGCGCACCGTAGGCGGCAGCGGCCTGGGCACCGTAAGCGGCCGAGTAGCCGGAAGCAGCCTGCGCCCCATAGGAGGAGGCGAGGGCTGAGGGCTGCACGCCGTAGCCGGAGAGCTGGGAGGCGGCGGGCTGCACGCCGTAGGAGGCGGCAGCAGCGGGCTGGGCACCATAGGAGGCGAGGGAGCCGGCGGCGGGCTGCGAGGCGCCCAGGGAAACGGCAGCCTGCGAGCGGTACGCGGCGCCCAGCGAGGCCGAGGGCTGCGCGCGGTAAGCGGCCCCCAGCGAGGCCGAGGGCTGGGCACGGTAAGCGGCCGGTTGCGCCGTCACCGGGAGCGTGGCTGCCGAGTAGCCGGCCCGGCTCGGGGAGCGCCGCAGGGGGCTGCGGTCCCGGCCGAAGTAGGAGGGGGATGAGGGCCGGGGCTGCGCGTCAAAGCCGTCGTACTTGGCGGCGGTGCCGAAGCGCTGCTGGTAATCGTACAGGGAGGAGGAGGAGGCGGCGGTGTAGCCAGCAGTGGCAGCGGCGGGGAAGGTGGAGTCCGCGAGCCGGCGCTGCTCGAAGCCCTCAATCTTGGGCTGGAACTTCTCCCTGTACTCCAGGCCTATCCGCTTGTTCTTGTCCACCACGACGCCGGCCGGCACGGCCAGACCCGCTCCCTTTTTCTGAACATTGGTCGAGAGCTCCACATTGACTCTTCTTCCTTTCACCTCCTTCCCATTAAGATTTTCGATGGCAACTTTTGCATCTGCTTCATTCTCCATGTGAACAAATGCATAGTCTGATAAAGCAGCAGACAGAGGGTTATCAGTGGGGGAGAAAAGACACATTCGTTACAGGGTTGAAGGCTTAACGAGGCGCACCGCCCGGCTCTACCCTACACACTCGGTAACAAACAACGGTGGCCCCACAACCTCAGCTCCAGACATGCTCTGGACCCCCCCATATCCCCCCATAGTCACCCCTTCGCAAGACCCCAGGCTCACAAACACCCCTGGGACCCCCAAAGCTTGGGGGCGGCACTGCAGGGTCTTGGGGAAGCTCCGAGCTTCCGCCATGAGATGGAAAAGCTTCCAGGCTGTTAATTAACATCGTTAGGTTGGAGCTCGGGCCTTGCTCCCTGTGATGCTCCCACCCCTGATGGGAGCCCCCCCTGGACCCTCCCACCCCACACCTCCCAATGCAAGCAAGAAGGAGGGAGCGGGGCCGGCGCGGCGTGAAGACGCTGAGCAAACGAGCAGCGCGGTAACGAGAGTCGTTAACGAAGCAGAGACGTCGGACGGGAGTTAGAAGCGGGACAGAGGGACGCGGTGATGGGAAGGGAGCAGTGAGGTGGGATCTGAGCCCGCGCCACGACGGGTCCGGGCTTCTCAGCACCATCCCCAGCCCAGGAACCGTCAGCGTAAGGTCAGTGACGGCGCAGCCAACGTGGGCAGCCAAAACTGGGCCCCGGTGAGCGCCAATGTGGTGAACACGCTCATTAGCTCGGTCATTAGCTCACTCATTAGCTCATTCATTAGCTCGCTCATTAGCTCGCTCATTAGCTCGTTCATTAGCTCCTCCTGCTCCTTCCTGCCCAATGATGCCCCAAAGCAGCACGCGATCCCGCAGAGGTGGCACCAACAGCCCCAAAAGTTCGGAATTTGCCCCAAATCTGCACTCCTCGTTTCCTCCGCCACAAAGAACCCACCCCCCCAGACCCCACCCTGTACCCCATATCAGCCCCCAAAGGGAACCCACAGCATCAGCTGTGGGAGCAGTGCCTGCAATGCAGCCTCTGTGTCAGAGATTTGGGTTCATGAGTGATGGTACAGAGTGGGGCAAAGCACCTTATGTCAATTAACAGCGAGTAATTACAGCCTTCATTGCTCCCATTGCAGCCTGTGGGGGAGCAGCTCATTCCGTGTCCACGTTGGGATGGGCTGAAGTGTATAAAACAGGGGTTAACAGCTGGGGAAAGCAACTTAAAATCGTGGCAGAAAGGAATCATCTCGTGTCAATTAACAGGGGGTTAATTACAGGCCTGCAGAGCTCCCATGGCAGCTCTCATGCTGTGTCCACCTCGGGGTGAGCTTAAGTGCATAAATGGGAAGGCAAAAGGGGAAGGGAAGCGCCGAGTATCAATTAACATCAATTAACACAGTAAGTGATCAATCAGAGACATCAGACCAACCACTGCAGCTCACGGAGGAGCAGCAGCTCATCCACGTCCACATCGGATCGGCGGCAAAGAGCGAAGAAATCAACGTATAGCAATTAACAGGGGGTAATTAGAGGCCTCCAGCCTCCCATTGCAGCTCATAGGGGACCATATCCCTATAGGAAACCCTACACAACTGCTATGGAGCAGATTTGGGTGCATTAATGGCAGCAAAGAGCGAAGAAATCACCTTATAGCAATTAACAGGGGGTAATTATAGGCCTCCAGCCTCCCATTACAGCTCATAGGGGACCATATCCCTATAGAGAACCCTACACAACTGCTATGGAGCAGATCTGGGTGCATACATGGCAGAAAAGAGCAAGAAAATCAATGTATAGCAATTAACAGGGGGTAATTATAGGCCTCCAGCCTCCCATTGCAGCTCATAGGGGAGCAGCTCCCTATGGAGAACCCTACACAACTGCTATGGAGCAGATTTAGGTGCATACATGGCAAAAAAGAGCAAGAAAATCAACGTATAGTAATTAACAGGGGGTAATTATAAGCCTCCAGCCTCCCATTACAGCTCATAGGGGAGCAGCTCCCTATAGGGCACCCTACACAACTGCTATGGAGCAGATCTGGGTGCATTAATGGCAGCAAAGAGCAAGAAAAGTCAACTTTTAATACGCAATTAACAGGGGGTAATTATAGGCCTCCAGCCTCCCATTACAGCTCATAGGGGAGCAGCTCCCTATAGGGCACCCTACACAACTGCTATGGAGCAGATTTAGGTGCATACATGGTAAAAAAGAGCAAGAAAATCAACGTATAGCAATTAATAAAGGGGAATAATAGGCCTCCAGCCTCCCATTGCAGCTAATAGGGGAGCAGCTCCCTATAGGGCACCCTACACAACTGCTATGGAGCAGATTTAGGTGCATACATGGCAAAAAAGAGCAAGAAAATCAACGTATAGCAATTAACAGGGGGTAATTATAGGCCTCCAGCCTCCCATTGCAGCTCATAGGGGACCATATCCCTATAGGAAACCCTACACAACTGCTATGGAGCAGATTTAGGTGCATACATGGTAAAAAAGAGCAAGAAAATCAACGTATAGTAATTAACAGGGGGTAATTATAGGCCTCCAGCCTCCCATTGCAGCTCATAGGGGTCCATATCTGTATAGGAAACCCTACACAACTGCTATGGAGCAGATTTGGGTGCATACATGGCAAAAAAGAGCAAGAAAATCAACGTATAGTAATTAATAGGGGGTAATTAGAGGCCTCCAGCCTCCCATTACAGCCCATAGGGGAGCATATCCTATAGGGCACCCTACACAACTGCTATGGAGCAGATCTGGGTATCAAAGAGTAAGGAAATCACCTTATATCAATTAATAAAGGGTAATTGATCGCCTCCCATTGCAGCTCACAGCGGAGCAGCTCCTTCCATACCCACAATGGGGTCAAATTAAGTGTATAAATGGTGGTAAAAAGAAGAGAAATCGCCAAATAGCAATTGATACGTGGAAATTATACCCTTCTATCTTCCCATAGGGCAGACATAGCCCCATTATGGGGGTCTATGGGGGGTTTATAGGGGATGGGAGGCTGCCCCCCCCACCCCACACATAGGGGGCACTGAGAGCCCCATGGGTCGAACACAGCCCCATTCATGGGGGCTCTAAGTGGAGGCTGCCCCCCCCACCCCACACATAGGGGGCACTGAGGGCCCCATAGGGCGAACACAGCCCATTATGGGACTATGGGGGGGGATATAGGGACGGGACGGCTTGCCCCCCCAACCCACACATCGGGGGCACGAGGGCCCCATGGGCGAACATAGCCCCATATGGGGGTCTATGGGGGGGTTTATAGGGTATAGGAGGCTGCCCCCCTACCCCACACATTGAGGGCCCCATGGGGTGAACACAGCCCCATATAGGGTCTATAGGGGATAGGCAGGCTG
Organism: Coturnix japonica; assembly: GCF_001577835.2. Lineage (NCBI taxonomy): Eukaryota > Metazoa > Chordata > Aves > Galliformes > Phasianidae > Coturnix > Coturnix japonica. The sequence continues at coordinate 28,407 of NW_015439985.1, read as the reverse complement.
CCGCCTTCCCAAATAAAGAAGCACTGAGGGCCCATAGGTCGACACAGCCCGCATTATGGGGGTCTATGGGGTGGTTTATAGGGGATAGGAGGCTGCCCCCCCACCCCACACATAGGGGGCACTGAGAGCCCCATGGGTCGAACACAGCCCATTTATGGGCGGTCTATGGGAGGCTGCCCCCCCACCCCACACATAGGGGGCACTGAGGGCCCCATAGGGCGAACACAGCCCCATTATGGGGATCTATGGGGGGGGATATAGGGGACGGGAGGCTGCCCCCCCCCCAACCCACACATAGGGGGGCACCGAGGGCCCCCATTGAGGTCGAACACAGCCCATTATGGGGTCTATGGGGGGATTTATAGGGGCTAGGAGGCCTGCCCCGCCACCCCACAACTTGAGGGCCCCATGGGGCCGAACACAGCCCCATTACTAGGGGTCTATAGGGATACGGAGGCTGCCCCCGCCGCACATCAAAGAAGCACATGAGGGCCCCGTCAGGTCGAACACAGCCCCTTATAGGGGTCTATGGGTGGTTATAGGGTTTGGGAGGCCCTGCCCCCCCACCCACAACAATTGAGGCCCTAAGGGGGGGGGTGGGGCGACACGGCCCAATTATGGGGGTCTAATGGGAGGCTGCCCCCCCACCCCACACATAGGGGGCACTGAGAGCCGCATGGGGTCGTCACACAAGCCCCATATATAGGGTCTATGTTGGTCTATGGGTGGTTTCTATAGGGGATGGGAGACTGCCCCACCACCCCACATCATTGAGCGTCCCCATGGGGCGGACACGGCCCATATGGGGGTCTATGGGAGGCTGCCCCCCCCACCCCACACATTGAGGGCCCATAGGGCGCGACATAACCCAATTATAGGGGTCTATGGGGTGGTTTATACGGGTTTGGGAGGCCTGCCCCCCACCCCACACATTGAGGCCCCATGGGGCGAACACAGCCCCATTATGGGGGTCATGGGAGGCCTGCCCCCCACCCCACCCATAGGGCACCGAGGGCCCATAGGGCGAACCTAACCCCATTATAGGGGTTCTATGTTGGTGGTTTATAGGGGATAGGAGGCTGCCCCCCCCGCACATAAAGAAGCACTGAGGGCCCCATAGGTCGAACACAGCCCATTATGGGGGTTTAATAGGGGATCCAGCAGGCTGCCCACCCCACCCATAAAGAAGCACCTGAGAGCCCCATAGGTCGAACACAGCCCATTAGAGGGTCTATGTTGATCTATGGGGTTGGTTAATAGGGTTTGGGAGGCTTCCCCCCCCCACCCACCACACATAGGGGGCACTGAGGGCCCCATAGGGCGGACTATCAACCCCATTATAAGGGGTCTAATGGGGTGGTTTCTAGGGGATAGGCAAGGCTGCCCCCCCCACATAAAACGAAAGCACTGAGGGCCCCCATAGGCTCGAACACAAGCCATTAGGGGTCTATGGGGTGGGTTGTACTAGGTTTGGAGGCTGCCCCCCCACCCCACACATTGAGGCCCTATGGGTCGAACACAAGCCCCATTATGGGGTCATCATGGGGTGGTTTTATAGGGTAATGGGAGGCTGCCCCCCACCCACCACGCCATAGGGGGCCAACCTAACGAGAGCCACCGCATGGTCGAACCCACACAATCTACCAAACCAACCAAACCATCCAAACACCCCACCCACCCACACCCATACATACCAACACCACACACCACCACATCACACCCCGACAGCCCCCATTATTGGGGGCCCTATGGGACGTGGCGTTTTATACGCCGCGCGCACCACGGAAGGGCCTGCCACCCCCACACCCATAAAGAAGCACTGAGGGCCCCATAAGGTCGAACACAGCCCATTATAGGGCTCTATCGGGATGGTCTACATAGGTATTGGGCAGGCTGCCCCCCCCACCGACCACAACATAGGGGGCACCTGAGAGCCCATGGGCGAACACACCCCATTATACGGGGTCTATAGCGCGGACTAGGAGGTCTGCCCCCCCCACAATAAAGAGCACTGAAGGGCCCATAGGTCGAACACAGCCCCACTTATAGGGGTCCTATGGGTCGGTTTAATAGGGATCGGGAGGCTGCCCCCCCCCAACCCACACACCGTACGGCGGGCACCGAGTGGCGCCATGGGGCGAACATAGCCCCATTATGGCGGGTCTATATGGGGGGGTTTATAGGGGATGGCGAGGCTGCCCCCACCCCCCAACCCACCCAATAGCGGGACACCGAGGGCCCTCATACCCACGGGCGAACCATAACCCCATATAGGGGTTCTATGGGGTGGTTTATAGGGTTTGGGAGGCTGCCCTCCCCCCCCCACACATTCGAAGGCCACCTACAAACGTTTGGGCGGACATACACCCATTATAGGGGTCTACTGGGGTACGTTTATAGGGTTTGAGGAGCGCTGCCCCGAAACTCCCAACCCCCCAGCACACAGGGGGCACTGAGGGCCCCCATAGGGCGAACCAAGCCCCATTATAGGCTCTATTTGATCTATAGCGCCGTGGTTTCAATAGGGGGTTGGGAAGGCTGCCCCCCCACACCCACACCATGAGGGCCCCATAAGGGCGGACATAACCGCCCATTATAGGGCTCTATGGGCGTGGTACTTATAGGCAGGATGGGCGCCAGGCTAGCCCCCCAACCCCACCCCACACACTTGACAGAAGGCCCCACACAATGCGAACAGAAGCGCACCACAAGCCGCCATTAAGGGGAGTTTACTAGGCCGGATGGGCAGCTGCCCCCCCCACCCCACACACAGGGGGCAACTGAGCAGCCACCCAATAGCGGCGAACACCAGCCCACCATTCATGGCCGGGTCCTGCCCCCCACCACCACAACATACGAGGCGGCCCACTGAGGGCCGCCATAGGGCGGACATAAACCCAACATTCCATCCACCCACAGGGTACCTATCAGCGCGTGGTTTATTAACGGGGCAGCAGGAGGTTCCTCTCCCACCCCCCACATTGA
>NW_015439985.1:18594-25397 GCF_001577835.2 Coturnix japonica | reverse complement strand
AGCCAAGCCTCATCCACGTCCACATCGATCGGCGGCAAAGAGCGAAGAAATCAACGATAGCAATTAACAGGGGGTAATTAGAGCCTCCAGCTCCCATTGCAGCTCATAGGGGACCATACTCCCTATAGGAAACCCTACACAACTGCTATGGAGCAGAATTTGGCGAGCATTAATGGCAGCCAAGAGCAAGAAGAAATCACCTTATAGCAATTAACAGGGGGTAATTATAGCCTCCAGCCTCCCATTCAGCTCATTAGGGGACCATATCCCTATATAGAGAACCCTACACAACTGCTATGGAGCAAGATCTGGTGGCATACATGGCAGAAAAGAGCAAGAAAATCAAGTTATAGCAATTAACAGGGGTAATTATAGGCCTCCAGCCTCCCATTGCAGCTCATAGGGGAGCAGCTCCCTATGGAGAACCCTACACAACTGCTATGGAGCAGATTTAGGTGATACAGGCAAAAAGAGCGAAAGAAAATCACGTATAGTAATTAACAGGGGTAATTATAAGCCTCACAGCCTCCCATTACAGCTCATAGGGGAGCAGCTCCCTATAGGGCACCCTACACAACTGCATGGAGCAGATCTGGGTGCATTAATGCAGCAAAGAGGCAAGAAAATCAACCTATAGCAATTAACAGGGGAATTATAGGGCCTCCAGCCCCTCCATTACAGCTCATAGGGAAGCAGCTCCCTATAGGGCACCCTACAACAACTGCTATGGAGCAGATCTGGGTGCATTAATGGCAGCAAAGAGCAAGAAAATCACCTTATAGCAATTAACAGGGGGTAATTATAGGCCTCCAGCCTCCCATTACAGCTCATAGGGAGCAAGCTCCCTATAGGGCACCCTACACAACTGCTATGGAGCAGATTTAGGTGCATACATGGATAAAAAGAGCAAGCGAAAATCAACGTATAGCAATTAATAAAGGGGAATAATAGGCCTCCAGCCTCCCATTGCAGCTAATAGGGGAGCAGCTCCCTATAGGGCACCCTACACAACTGCTATGGACACATTCTAGGTGCATACATGCAAAAAAAGAGCAAGAAAATCAACGTATAGCAATTAACAGGGGGTAATTATAGGCTCCAGCCTCCCATTGCAGCTCATAGGGGACCATATCCCTATAGGAAACCCTACACAACTGCTATGGAGCAGATTTAGTGCATACATGGTAAAAAAGAGCAAGAAAATCAACGTATAGTAATTAACAGGGGTAATTATAGGCCTCCAGCCTCCATTGCAGCTCATAGGGGTCCATATCTGTATAGGAAACCCCTACGACAAACTGCTATGGAGCAGAATTTGGGTGCATACATGGCAAAAAAGAGCAAGAAAATCAACGTATAGTAATTAAATGAGGGGTAATTAGAGGCCTCCAGCCTCCATTTACAGCCCATAGGGAGCACTATCCATAGGGCACCCTACACAGACTCTATGAGCAGATCTGGGTATCAAAGAGTAAGGAAATCACCTTATATCAATTAATAAAGGGTAATTGATCGCCTCCCATTGCAGCTCACAGCGGAGCGCTCACTTCCATACCCACAATGGGGTCAAATTAAGTGTATAAATTGGTGGTAAAAAGAAGAGAAATCGCCAAATAGCAATTGATACGTGGATATAATTATACCCTTCTATCTTCCCATAGGGCAGACATAGCCCATTATGGGGTCTATGGGGGGTTTATAGGGGATGGGAGGCTGCCCCCCCCACACCCACAATAGGGGGCACTGAGAGCCCCATGGGTCGAACACAGCCCCCATTCATGGGGGTCTATGGGAGGCTGGCCCCCCCCACCCCACTACATAGGGGGCACTGAGGGCCCCCAGAGTGGCGAACACAGCCCCATTATTGGGGATCTATGGGGGGGGATATAGGGGACGGGAGGCTGCCCCCCCCCAACCCACACATAGGGGGCACCGAGGGCCCCATGGGGCGAACACATAGCCCCATTATAGGGGGTCATATGGGGGGGTTATATAGGGTATAGGGAGGCTGGCCCCCCTACCCCACCACATTTGAGGGCCCATGGGTGATACACAGCCCCATTATAGGGTCTATAGGGGATAGGAGGCTGCCCCCTCCCAAATAAAGAAGCACTGAGGGCCCCATAGGTCGAACACAGCCCCATTATGGGGGTCTATGGGGTGGTTTATTAGGGGATAGGAGGTTCGGCCCCCCCCACCCCACACATAGGGGGCAACTGAGAAGCCCCATGGGGCGAACACAGCCCATTTATGGGGGTCTAATGCGGAGGCTGCCCTCCCCCACCCCACACATAGGGGGCACTGCAGGCCCCATAGGGCGAACACAAGGCCCCATTTATGGGCTCTATGGGGGGGGATATAGGGGACGGCGAGGCTGCCCCCCCCCAACTCCCACAATAGGGGGACCGAGGGCCCCCATTGGGTCGAACCACAGCCCCATCTATGGGTCTTATGGGGGGATTTATAGGGTCTAGGAGGCCTGCCCCGCCACCCCACACTGAGGCCCCATGGGGGCGAACACAGCCCCATTATAGGGGTCTATAGGGATACGGAGGCTGGCCCCCCGCACATTAAAGAAGCACTGAGCGGCCCCGTAGATCGAAACACAGCCCCTTATAGGGGTCTACTGGTGGTTATTCAGGGTTTGGGAGGCTACCTCCCCCCCACCCCACACATTGAGGCCCTAAGGTGGGGCGGACACGGCCCATTAGGGGGTCTATGGGAGGGCTGCCCCCCCCACCCCACACATAGGGGGCACTGAGAGCCCGCTGGGGTCGTACACAAGCCCCATTATAGGGTCTATGTTGGTCTAGGGGTGGTTTTATAGGGGATGGAGAACTTTGCCCCCACCCCCCACATCCATTGAGCGTCCCATGGGGCGACACGGCCCATTATGGGGGTCTATGGAGGCTGCCCCCCCCACCCCACACATTGAGGCGCCCATTAGGGCGGCGACATAACCCATTATAGGGGTCTATGGGGTGGTTTTACGGTTTGGGAGGCCTGCCCCCCACCCCACACATTGAGGCCCCATGGGGCAGCACACACAGCACCCACCATTATGAGGGGATCATGGGAAGGCTCCCAGCCACCCACACCCAACACCACACTATAGGGCGAGGCACCACCGAGCGGCCCATCACCTAGCAGGCCGCCGCAACCACTAAATCCCCATTATAGGGGTTCTATGGGTGGTTTATGGGGATAGGAGGCTGCCCCCCCCGCACATAAAGAAGCACTGAGGGCCCCATAGGTCGAACACAGCCCATTATGGGGGTTTAGATAGGGGATCCAGCAGGCTGCCCCCCCCCCACATAAAGAAGCACCGAGAGCCCCATAGGTCGAACACAGCCCATTAGAGGGGTCTATGTTGATCTATGGGGTTGGTTAATAGGGTTTGGAGGCTTCCCCCCCCACCCCACCCCACACATAGGGGGCACTGAGGGCCCCATAGGGCGGACATAACCCCATTATAGGGGTCTATGGGGTGGTTTATAGGGGATAGGAGGCTGCCCCCCCCCACATAAAGAAGCACTGAGGGCCCCATAGGTCGAACACAGCCCCATTATAGGGGTCTATGGGGTGGTTTATAGGGTTTGGGAGGCTGCCCCCCCCACCCCACACATTGAGGCCCTATGGGTCGAACACAGCCCCATTATGGGGGTATATGGGGTGGTCCTTTATAGGGTAATGGGAGGCTGCCCCCCCCACCCCACCCGAGAGGGGCACTGAGAGCCCCCATGGGGTCGAAACACAGCCCCATTATGGGGTCTATGGGTGGTTTATAGGGGATAGGGAGGCTGCCCCCTCCCACATAAAGAAGCACTGAGGGCCCCATAGCGGTCGAACAAGCAGCCATTATAGGGCTCTATGGGGATGGTTAATAGGGTTTGGGAGGCTGCCCCCCCCCACCACCACACATAGGGGCACTGAGAGCCCCATGGGGCGAACACAGCCCCATTATAGGGGTCTATAGGGGATAGGAGGCTGCCCCCCCGCACATAAAGAAGCACTGAGGGCCCCGTAGGTCGAACACAGCCCCATTATAGGGGTCTATGGGTGGTTTATAGGGGATGGGAGGCTGCCCCCCCCCCAACCCACACATAGGGGGCACCGAGGGCCCCATGGGGCGAACATAGCCCCATTATGGGGGTCTATATGGGGGGGTTTATAGGGGATGGGAGGCTGCCCCCCCCCCCCAACCCACCCATAGGGGACACCGAGGGCCCCATAGGGCGAACATAACCCCATTATAGGGGTCTATGGGGTGGTTTATAGGGTTTGGGAGGCTGCCCTCCCCACCCCACACATTGAGGCCCTATGGGGCGGACATAACCCCATTATAGGGGTCTAGCTCTATGGGGTGGTTTATAGGGTTTGGGAGGCTGCCCCCCCCACCCCACACACAGGGGGCACTGAGGGCCCCATAGGGCGAACACAGCCCCATTATAGGGCTCTATGTTGATCTATAGGGTGGTTTATAGGGGGTGGGAGGCTGCCCCCCCAAACCCCACACATTGAGGGCCCCATAGGGCGGACATAACCCCATTATAGGGGTCTATGGGGTGGTTTATAGGGGATGGGAGGCTGCCCCCCCACCCCACACATTGAGGGCCCCATGGGGCGAACACAGCCCCATTATGGGGGTCTATAGGGGATGGGAGGCTGCCCCCCCCACCCCACACACAGGGGGCACTGAGGGCCCCATAGGGCGAACACAGCCCCATTATGGGGGTCTGCCCCCCCCACCCCACACATAGGGGGCACTGAGGGCCCCATAGGGCGGACATAACCCCATTATAGGGGTCTATGGGGTGGTTTATAGGGGATGGGAGGTTGCCTCTCCCACCCCCCACATTGAGTGCCCCATGGGTCGAACACAGCCCCATTACAGGGGTCTATGTTGGTCTATGGGGTGGTTTATAGGGTATGCGAGGCTGCCTCCCCTACCCCACACATAGGGGGCACTGAGAGCCCCATAGGGCAGACATAACCCCATTATAGGGGTCTATGGGGGGGGTTTATAGGGGATGGGAGGCTGCCCCCCCCACCCCACACATAGGGGGCACTGAGGGCCCCATTATGGGAGTCTATAGGGGGGATATTGGGGATGGGAGGCTGCCCTCCTCACCCCACACACAGGGGGCACTGAGGGCCCCATAGGGCGGACATAACCCCATTATAGGGGGTCTATGTTGGTCTATGGGGTGGTTTATAGGGGATGGGAGGCTGCCCCCCCCACCCCACCCATAGGGGGCACTGAGAGCCCCATAGGGCGGACACAGCCCCATTATAGGGGTCTATGGGGTGGTTTATAGGGGGTGGGAGGTTGCCCCCACCACCCCACATATTGAGGGCCCCATACGGCGGACATAACCCCATTATGGGGGTCTATGGGAGGCTGCCGCCCCCACCCCACACATTGAGGGCCCCATAGGGCGGACATAACCCCATTATAGGGGTCTATGGGGTGGTTTATAGGGTTTGGGAGGCTGCCCTCCCCACCCCACACATAGGGGGCACTGATAGCCCCATGGGTCGAACACAGCCCCATTATAGGGGTCTATGAAAAAAAAAAAAAAAAAAAAAAAAAAAAAAAAAAAAAAAAAAAAAAAAAAGAAAAAAGGGAAAGGAGAAAAATTTTTTTTTTTTCAAGGGTTTTTTTTGGGGGAAAAAAAATGCTTGGCCCCCCCTCCCCCAACCCACACATAGGGGGCCAACTGGATAGCCCCCATGGGGTCGAACACAGCCCCATTATAGGGGTCTCAAGTGTTGGGTCTAGGGGTGGTTTATAGGGGATGGGAGGCGCCTTGGCCCCACCACCCCACACATTGAGGTCCCATGGGGCGGACACGGCCCCATGTATGGGGGTCTATGGGGAGGCTGCCCCCCGCCCACCCCCACATTGAGGCCATATAGGGCGGACAATAACCGCGATTATAGGGGTCTATGGGGTGGGTTTATAGGGTTTGGGAGGGCTGCCCTCCCCACCCCACAACATAGGGGGCACTGAGAAGCCCCATAAGGGCGGACATAACCCCATTATAGGGCTCTATGGGGGTCTTTAATACGGGTTTGGGAGGCTGCCCCCCCCCCCACCCACACATAGGGGGGACTGAGAGCCCCATGGGTCGAACACAGCCCCATTATGGGGGTTTATAGGGATAGGAGCGCTGCCCCCCCCACATAAAGAAGCACTGAGGGCCCCAGTAGGTCGAACACAGCCCTCATTATAGGCTCTATGGGTGGTGTTTATAGGGATGGGAGGCTGCCGCCCCCCACATAGGGGGCACTTAGGGCCCACATAAGGCGGACTATAACCCCATTATGGGGGTCTATAGGGGTTTTATAGGGGATGGGAGGCTGCCCCCCCACCCAACACACTGAGGGCCACCATTAGGTCGACGAAGCAGAGCCCCCATAATGGGGGGTCTCATGGGGTGGTTGTTAAGTAGGGGATGGGGAGGGCTCCCCCCCACCCACACATAGGGGGCGACTGAGGCGCCCAATTATGGGAGTTCTATAGGGAGACGCACTGCAGGGCCCATAGGGCCCATATCATAAGCCCGCATTAATAGGGGTCTATGTTGGTGTCTATGGTGGTTTAGTAGGGGGATGGGAGGCTGCCCCGCCACCACCGCATGCCACACGATTGAGGCCCATAAGGGCGAACACTAACCCAGGTTATAGGGGTCTATGGGGTGGCTCGCTACCTATTACGCGTTCAGCGTACGAACGCGCCACTCTCTTGCCCTCCCTGTCCCCACACTGGCCCTCTCTCCAACCACACATTGAGGCCGACT
>NW_015439985.1:16500-18569 GCF_001577835.2 Coturnix japonica | reverse complement strand
TTGGGTCTATGGGGTGGTTTATAGGGGATGGGAGGCTGCCCCCACCACCCCACACATTGAGGTCCCCATGGGGCGGACACGGCCCCATTATGGGGGTCTATGGGAGAGGCTGCCCCCGCCCACCCCCACATTGAGGGGCCCATGTAGGGCGGACACATAACCCCATTATAGGGGTCTATGGGGGTTTATAGGGTTTGGGAGGGCTGCCCTCCCACCTCCACAACATAGGGGGCACTGAGAGCCCCAATAGGGCGGACATAACCCCATTATAGGGCTCTATGGGGTGGTTAATAGGGTTTGGGAGGCTGCCCCCCCCCCACCCCACACATAGGGGCACTGAGAGCCCCATGGGTCGAACACAGCCCCATTATGGGGGTTTATAGGGGATAGGAGGCTGCCCCCCCCACATAAAGAAGCAGAGGGGCCCCATAGGTCGAACACAGCCCATATATAGGCTCTATGGGGTGGGTTTATAGGGGATGGGAGGCTGCCCCCCCCACATAGGGGGCACTTAGGGCCCCATAAGGCGGACATAACCCCATTATGGGGGTCTATAGGGGTTTTATAGGGGATGGGAGGCTGATGGGGCGGACATAACCCCATTATAGGGGTCTATGGGGTGGTTTATAGGGTTTGGGAGGCTGCCCCCCCACCCCACACATAGGGGGCACTGAGAGCCCCATGGGTCGAACACAGCCCCATAATGGGGGTCTATGGGGTAGTTTATAGGGTTTGGGTCGCCTCCTAGCGGCGGGTCCGGTACCTTTGACCACATCGCACTCCACGACGGCGCCGTATTGCTGGAACAAGGCCCTGAGCTCGCCGCTGGTGCAGGCGGCCGACACGTTGCCCACAAAGATCTTGCAGGTATTTGTTGGCCGAGGCCTGGACGGTTCCACCACGATCCTCCGGCCGTGCAGCTGGTGCCCGTTGAGCTGAGCGATGGCTTGTGTCGCCGCCGCTTCATCCCGGAGATGAACGAAAGCGAATTGTTTCATTAAAGCGATACCGAGCACCGGACCGGCTACACCGGAAAATAGTTCGCTCAGTTCTTCGGCCGTGGCTTCTTCGGGGACATTGCCCACGAATAGTTTAATACCGGGACGCATTGCGAGAATGGAAACGGCGCCCTCACAAAATGGCGGCGCCTCCTCAGAGCTGAGGGGGAGAAGCGACGGCGGACTGCGCATGCGCGCCGCTTTCCCGCCCCTTAACACTACGCATGCGCAACGTATCTCCAACCCATTGCGCAGTCCCGCCGCACTCACTGCGCATGCGCACCGCTTACTTACGCCGCCTCGCTACGTAAATTACGCTACTCACGCAGCGCATGCGCACTTAACAGCGCGGGTTCCCGTTGCGCGTGCGCATTACAACACACCGACCCAACCACCCCCCCCACCCGTGTCCGATTGCGCATGCGCGACTCCCTGCCGTATCTCTTAAAGGGGCCGCCAACTCCCCCCCCCCGTATCAATTGCGCATGCGCGAATTCCTGCCGTCTCTCTTAAAGGGGCCGCGCTCCAATCTTTTGGGGTGAAAAAAAGGAGATGAAAAACCCTTTATTTCTCTTTGGTCCTTGGGGTGTGGGGCTGGGGGGCCCCCCAAGCTCTTTAATGGGATTCTGCCCCCCCCCCAATGCATCCTTAATGGGACTTCTGCCCCCCCATGCTCCTTAAAGGGAAAATCTGCCCCCCCCAATGATTCCTTTAATGGGACTTTCTGCCCCCCAATTGATAATTAATGGGGACTCTGGCCCCCCCCAATGCTCCTTAATGGGCTCTGCCCCCCCCCAATGCTCCTTACTATGGAGACTCTGCCCCCCAATGGCTTCCTTAATTGGACTCTGCCCCCCCCCAATGCTCCTTAAATGGACTCTGCCCCCCCCAAATGGATCCTTGAAATGGGACTCTGCCCCCCCCCAATGCTCCTTAATGGACTCTGCCCCCCCAATGCTCCTTAATGGACTCTGCCCCCCCAAGTGATGAATTATGGGACTCTGCCCCCCCCCAATGCTCCTTAATGGGACTCTGCCCCCCCCCAATGATCCTTAATGGGACTCTGCCCGC
>NW_015439985.1:0-11141 GCF_001577835.2 Coturnix japonica | reverse complement strand
GGAGGGAGGGGGTTGGGGGGGGGCACAAGCTGTTTGGTGCTCGGTCTGAGACCTACAGGATGGGGCTGGGGCTGCTGTTTGTTGGGGGTCGTTTGGGGTTGGGGGTGCGTTGTGGGGGTTTGGGCGGTGGTCGTTGTGGGTTGGGGGTCGTTGTGGGGTTGGGGGTCGCAGCCCGGTCCCGTTCATCCCATAGGGTGAGGCCATTCACACGTACAGCAGCTGTTGGGGTTCGTGGAAGAGCCGGCTGACCTGGCCACGCACTCCACAGGCCAACCTGATACAAAGGAGGGGGGGGGGGGTCACACATAGGGGTCCCACCTTGGAGACCCCCCCTTGAGCCCCTCCCCACCCGGAGAACCCCCTTAATAAGCCCCTCCCCCCTCCCTCTCGACCCCCTTGAAGCCCATCCCCACCTTGAAGTCCCCTCCCGGCCCGAGACCTCCCACGCTTTACAAGGCCCCTCCGCACATTAAGACCCTCCTTTAAGCCCCTTCCGAGACCTTCCGCCTGTTAACCCTCGCTTCCCCCCGAGACCCCCTCCAGAAGCCTCTCTCCGCTCCAAGCCCCTCACCCTCACAACCCGCCTCCTCCTTCCCACTTTGAAGCCCATTCCGGAGGACCCCCCCATTTAAGCCGTCTCCCCCGCTTTAAGCCCTCACTTCCCCCCCAAGACCCCCACCATAAACCCACTCCCCCAAGAGTCCTTTAAAGTCTTCTCCCCCTCCACCCCCTTTAAGTTTCCTCCTCCCCCCCATTGTATAGCCCGGCCCCCTTTTAAGGCTCCTCCCCCGCCGAGAACCCCTATAACCCCCCACCTCCCGAGACCCCGCCCTTTAAGCCCCTCCTCCGTTAAGCCCCTCCCCCCCGACAGACTGCTCCCCGCCTTTAAAACCCCACCCCCCTCCGAGACCCCCCCAATTCAAGGCCGCCTCTCCCCCCGAGACCCTCCTTAACACCCTCGCCCCCCGAGACCCCCTCTTAAGCCCCTCCCCCCCTCCTCCTTTAAGCCCCTCCCTCTCCTTTAAGCTCCTCCCTAGACCTTTTTTTTTGTTTTTTTTTGTTTTTTTTGTGTTTTTTTTTTTTGTTTGTTTTTTTTGTGGTTGGTTGTTTCTTTTTTTTTTTTTTTTTGTGGTTTTTTTTTTTTTGGTTTTTTTTGTTTTTGTTTTTTTGTTTTTTTTTGTTTTGTTTTTTTTTTGTTTTTTTTTTTTTTTTTTTTTTTTTTTTTTTTTTGTTTTTTTTTTTTTTTTTTTTTTTTTTTTTTTTTTTTGTTGTTTGTTTTTTTTTTTTTTTTTTTTTTTTTTTTGTTTTTTTGTTTTTTTTTTTTTTTTTTTTGTTTTTTGTTTTTTTTTTTTTTTTTTTTTTTGTTTTTTTTTTTTTTTTTGTTTTTTTTTTTTTTTGTGTTTGTTTTTTTGTGTAAGAGGGGTTTTTTTGGGTCGGGTTTTTTGTTGCGAGGGGTTGGTGTTTCCGGGAAGCCCGCCCACCCCCGCGGGAAGCCGGGCCGCCCCCCCGAGACCCAACCGACAGGCACAGGAGCGGCGGGCAGGGGTCCACACGCCAGCGACGCGGGAGGAGCACGCAGACGAAGGGCGCCGAAAGACCAGTAGACGGCCCCGCAGGCCGCCGCGCGCCCCGGCACGCGCGCGGGCGCGCCGACGCTGCGAGACGGGGAAGGCCACGGGAAACGGCCGCGCGGCCACGCGGGCAGGCCCGGACGAGGCCGACCGGAAGAACACGCCGGCACCGGCGCAGACACCTCTGCGCGTGAGGGAGTAGGCACGACACGCGCCCCTCCATAGACCAGCCATCGAAGCGCCCCCTGACGCCACTCATCCGCGCGGCACGTGCTGGTAGGACCCTCGCGCGCATCCGAATGCGCCCCTGACACAGCCGCCCAGGCCCAAGTGTCTGAGCGGTGCGCGCGTGGAGAGAGCACCACCCCGCCCCGGTGGAAGCCCCATGCGCCAACACATGGAGCCGAGCAGCGCCTGAGGCAGAGGCGCAGGCGGCAGGACAGATCACCAGCGTAGACAGTGGAGCAGGGCCACCGCCCGCCTCGACGAACAGTGAGCACGCCCAGGATACTCATTCCGGCTTTTCATCTGCGCATGCGCAACAGAGCAGACAGCGCCCAATGATGTCCCAACACGCTGTTAGGGGGGGGGGGGGTTATAAGGGGCACTGGCGAGTCTCACCTCAAGGTAGGGCTGGGTGGGGTGCGCGCGGATACAACCACTTCTGATGGACTCAGCATGTAGTCAAAAGAATAAACATGGCTGGAGAGGGACACCACTCCATTCCACCATGGAGACAGTGGTAGGATAACCTTACCCCTATATCTATGTGTACCACCCTACTAGTGAGCTCTAGTGTGAGTCTCTACACCATGTTCCTGTGGAGAAGTTGTATGGCGATTCAGCAGAGAGAGGTGGCTGAGTATCAAGCATCTCTGGAAATTTTGTAATCATGTTATTTTCATTAGTTTCCTACCTCAGTAAGCTGGGATTGACTGAATGCTCTGAGGGAGTTCAGAATGAGAACAGCTGAATCACAGCAGCCTCACTGCAGTGATCGAAGGGCAATCCACAAGCAGAAATCTCATGATCATTCCAGAGAGGCCAGAGAAAAGGGTGGGTGTGCTGTGTACTAAAGTACATAGCTCTTCTGGGAATGTGAACTTCTCAGGAGCTTTTACTTTACTATTCTGGTGCAAATCTGAGGGAATCTGCTGATTTATATGTCATTGTCATAGTCACAGGTGGGTTCTGCTGGGAACAACCAGTACAGCCCTGCATCTGCCATGTCCTTAGACTGACTTGTTATCTGCTCATTGATACGTGCAGGAAGGAACCACTCCAGAATAAAGGGCACGGGGCTGAGCGGGCACAAAATGCTGACAGTGGGCAGGACAGTGCTGGCTGGAGCTGCCTTGGAGATAGAAAGGCCCACTGCTGTCTGGGCACTGTCCCCTTGCTCCTGAAAAGGGATGCCCAGCCACAAGTGGGGTTTGGAGTCTCCATACTTAAACAGCATCGCTGCTGTGGATGGGAATGAGTGCCCAGCATGTGTTGGTACACCGGAATGTAGCTCTGCCCTCAGCATCAGCCCATACGTTGCCACAGGTCCCGCCATGGAGAGCGTGCTATGGACAGGCAGCTGGCGGAGCCACACCTTGGTGTGTCACAGAGCCTTCGAATGATGGGAAGGGGTCCATATAGTTGCCGCAACCACCCATCTCACTCCCCCCCTCTTAAAGGGGCCGCGTCCCCCCAAACCCCCCCACCATCAGGACACCCAACCTCCCACCCGTGGGTCCCTGAGCCCCCAACATGGCGGCGTCCTCTCACCGTACAGCTCGACCCCCCGGACGCCGCCATGATGGTGGACTCTGAACTCGGCGGAGCTGCGCAACACCGGAGCTGTCCAAACAGGAAAATGGCGACTAATAGCGGCGCGTTGTTTATACGTCACTTCCTGTATACCGGTCGCCATGGAAACAGACGCACTTGAGGCCTAGTGGAGCGCTTGAGGCCTTGATGCAACGGGAGGCCGTGGGGAGTACCGGGGGGGGCTCGAGGGGTCCACAGAGGTGTCCGGGGGGGTCCCATGTTCCCTATGGGGGGCTTTGGGGTGGGGGATCCCGGCTTTTAGGGGCTCATCGGTGGGTTGAGGCCTAACAAATAACGGTGGGTTGAGGCCTAACAATGGTGGGTTGAGGCCTAAAAACGGTGGGTTGAGGCCTAATAAAGGTGGGTTGAGGCCTAAAAACGGTGGGTTGAGGCCTAACAACGGTGGGTTGAGGCCTAATAACGGGTTGAGGCCTAACAAAGGTGGGTTGAGGCCTAATAACGGTGGTTTGAGGCCTAATAAAAGTGGGTTGAGGCCTAACAACAGGTTGAGGCCTAACAAAGGTGGGTTGAGGCCTAATAACGGTGGTTTGAGGCCTAATAATGGTGGTTTGAGGCCTAACAAAGGTGGGTTGAGGCCTAACAACAGTGGTTTGAGGCCTAGTTGGTTGAGGCTTAACAACGGTGGGTTGAGGCCTAACAATGGTGGGTTGAGGCCTAATAACGGTGGGTTGAGGCCTAACAACGATGGGTTGAGGCCTACAGCAGCCTTCGTTATAACGGGAGGCCTCCGCGCGTCTAACGGCAGCTTTTGGGCCTGCAGGCCTCAGCGTGACGCAACCAGCCTTAAAGAAGAGCACCACCCCATTGAAGCCGCCATGAAGCCCACGGAGCCTCAAAGCGACCCTTCCAAACAACCCCCCTCCCGTGAAGCCACCCCACGACCACCACCGGTACAACCACCCCACGGCCTACCAGGCTCTATTCAGGGCCTACCGGGCTCTATTCGGGGCCTACCGGGCTCTATTCAGGGCCTACCGGGCTCCTGTTGGGGCCTACCGGGCTCCTGTCGGGGCCTACCGGGCTCTATTCAGGGCCTACCAGGCTCTATTCGGGGCCTACCGGGCTCCTTTAGGCCCGGAGCCGCCTCTCGGTTGCCGCCGCTGCTCGGTGTTCTCAGCCGCCGCCCTGAGGACGATGTGAGGCTCCGTCTCCTCCGGACGCTGGTTGTTGAGACCCCCGAGGAACCGCCCCAGGAGCCGCCCGGAGCCACGACGGGTGTCCAGGTCCAGTTGTTGTGGAGCCCAGAGGTGGTGATGGAGGACGGGGTGAAGTTGGAGATGAGGGGAGCCGTCAGGTCGGCCGCCGTGATGGAGATGTTGGGGGTGAGACGGCCATTGCACGGGGACGCTGAGACACAAGCATTGTGCATTGACACTAAGACACAACCATTGCACGGGGACACAATGGGCACCAACACTGTGACACAACCATTGCACACTCAGACTGAGACACAACCATTGTACAATGAGACCGAGACCCAGCCATTGCACATTGACACTGAGACACAACCATTGTGCACTGACACTAAGACTCAACCATTGCACACCAAGACTGAGACCCAGCCATTGCACGGGGACATAAAGGGCACCAATATTGAGACCCAGCCATTGCACACCGAGACTGAGACACAACCATTGCACACCAAGATGGAGACACAACCATTGCACACTGAGACAGAGACACAGTCCTCCAGCATCCCGCCATGCTCCGTCGAAGCCCTCATTGATCTCTATGATCAGCTGGGCCCGACGCTGCCCTCACAACGGCTGCTCTTCCATGAGGATCCACGGGTAGAACCAGCCCCCACCGACCCCCTTGTGCTCAATGTCAGCTCCAACCGGGGGTCTCCAAGCAGCCCCATGACCTCCCTCCAACCCCCATCCCGGGGGGCTCCAACCAGCCCCAAACGACAGCCTGGACCCTCGTCCATCCTCCAGGACTACCAGCAGTTCCTCATCTCCACCAGCTCCGACTTCCTCCACTCCATCTTCAACCTCCCTCATAGTGAGGAAGAGGAGCCCGATGAGGAGCCATGGGAGCCAATAGAACCGCCTCCATCACCGCCTGCAGCTCCAACACCCCAACCTGAGGAGCTCCAACGCCGCCTCAGTCGCCTTTGGGCCGCCCTACAGGTCCCTGTAGGCCAACAGTTGGCCATGGCCGTCAAATACGGCCCCGCATCCAACCAACGTCAGCTCGTGGCTGCTTTGGAGCTGTGGGATGAAGCTGCTGATCTGATCGAGCAACGGGAGCAGCTGTTGGCTCTGCTGGAAGGGATGGAGCTGCACAACTCCGACCCCAATCGCTTCTTCAGGAGCCAAGGTGGGATCCCAAACAACCACAGTGGGTTCTAAGGCCAACATGGGATCCCAAACAACCACAGTGGGTTCTAAGGCCAACATGGGATCCCAAACAACCNTGGGTTCTAAGGCCAACATGGGATCCCAAACAACCACAGTGGGTTCTAAGGCCAACATGGGATCCCAAACAACCACAGTGGGTTCTAAGGCCAACGTGGGATCCCAAACAACCCCAATGGCGTCTTTATAAGTCAACATGGGGTCCAAAATTCCAAACCCAATGGCTTCTTCATAGGCCAACATGGGATCCCAAACAACCCCAATGGCGTCTTTATAGGCCAACATGGGATCCCAAACAACCCCAATGGCTTCTTTATAGGTCAAAGTGGGCCCCCAAACTCTAACCCCAATGGCCTCCATGGCCAATGTAGGCTCCGAAACTCCAACCCCAATGGCCTCAATGGCCAATGTGGGATCTCAAACAACCCCAATGGTTTCTTTACAGGTCAACGTGGGTCCCCAAACTCCAACCCCATTGGGTTCCAAGGCCGCTATGGGCTCCCATCATGGGTTGGTGAGATACGGCGACAGCTGCACGCGGAGCTCAGGAGGTACGAAGGGAAACTGATGGCCGTGATGAAGAAGCTGAAGGAGGAATATGGCGACGAGGTGACCCTAAAGGGCCGGAGCTACGAGGAGAAGATGAGGAGGGACCGGGGGGAGATGCTCTACAGGCTGCAGCAGGGCAGGAGAGCCGCCGCCATGGGGGGCATCATGCAGACAAAGGGGGGAGGGTTGTGATGTGGAGCTTGGCAGCCCCATGGCTTCATTTGGGGTCTGGTTTTGGGTTTATTTCGCATCGTTTTGGGCCTGTTTATTTAAGGTTTGGTTTTGGGTTCATTTTTAGGCCCGTGATGTGTCAACTCTGTGTGTTGAGGATGAAGGGAGAAGTGGGTTGGGGATGGGATGGAAGGGTTCATTGGTTCCTATAAACGGAAGGGATGGATTTGGGGTCATCAATGAAGGTTCATTGGTCCCTATAAATGGAAGAGATGGATTTGGGGTCTTGGATGGATGTTCATTAGTTCCTATAAATAGAAGGGATGGATTTGGGGTCATGGATGGAGGTTCATTGGTTCCTATATAAAGGCGACAGACGAAGGAGGTCGGTGGGAAACCTTTATTTCTATGGCAAAGCAGAAGAAGAAGGGGGTGAGGGGGTGAAAAAACTGTGAGGGGGTCCGGGACCGGTGGGGTGGGGAGGGATGAAGCTGTGGGAACCTCCATACAAAATGTGGGGGGGGGGATATGGGGTGGGGGGGTCCCGGTGGCCATGATGACGACAGGTAAAGTCCAATGGGGCACCTGGAAGAGAGTAGACAGCAATCAGAGGGCTGCGTCGGGAGCACCGGCCCGGGGACGCCGCCGGCGGGGGGTGGGAGTCGGGCAGGACGTGGGGGGGAAACGCACGGTGAGACCCCAGGGAGATGCTGGGAGCTGGGTGGGTGCGTGTGGGAAAAGGGGGGGGAATTGGAGGGGGGGGGGGGGGGGGGGGAGCCCCTTTCCCCCCCCCTTCCTTGCGATGGGAGAGGGGAGCCCCCCCAGGTTGGATCCCGCGACGCGGGGGCGAAGCGGCGGCGGCGACCCGGGGCTCCTCTGACCTGACGCGGCGCCGGCCGCAGAGGGGATTCCGGGGGGGCTTCATCGGCTTGGGGGGGAAGTTTTCCTGCCGGGCTCCTTCCTCCTTGAGGGGGGTCAGGGTCACCTCCTGGGAGACGAAGGCCCGTTACCCAACCGGCCAGCGCCGAACCGGGAGGGACCGGTGCTGGCAGCGCCGCGCTCACCGCCCCGCTCCGCCCTGGGGGTGCGCGGCCGCGTCCCCCTCCCCCTTCTCTCTGCCTGTCTACGTATCCAACGCCTCCTCTCGGCTCCCAGCCCCCCTCGGTGGGGCCTGGAGATCCACTGGGGGTGATGGGAGGCCCTGATGGGTGATTCAAGGCCGTGCCGGGCGCTCTCACCTCGGCTCAAAAGGCAGAGTACCGCGCCCTGTCCGCGTACGGGTCGCGCTCGAAGCGCTGCATGTCGTAGAGCGAAGGCCGAGCGACCGACGAGACCGGCGACAGCTGACTACGATCGTACGTGTACGCCTCTCCGACGGTGGTGGCCGCGGCTGCCGTGCGACGCAGGGGGCTTCTATCCGGGTGAATAGGTGGAGGAGGCGCGGCCGCCGCTGCTGTGGCTGCAGCCGCCACGCAGCCCGCTGCTAACGCCCGGGTGGGAGCAGAGCTCTATCGTAGGGGTCTAGAGGTGGTGGGAGTGCGGGCTGGCCAGGCCGTGGTGGCCGCCAATGGCCGTAGGACCTGGACTTGGGAGTAACTGGGCTACATGGGAGTACTGGGCCATGGGTTCTGCGTCCGCGGTAGCGTCGTACGCAAGGCCGTCGCATAGGACCTGACCCGCGAGCTTGTAGTAGTCGGCCAATCGTGTAAACGCGTCAATCGTAATACATGGTCTCCCCATAGCCCGCGGTGTAGGGAGTGACACGGCTCCGTACTGCTCGTGTAATAGGGCTCGGTTAAAGTCAGCCACTTTTCGCCGGCGATTACCGGAACACTCTTTAGACCATGCCCTTCCTTCCCGACGGTTAGCAGCCGTCTTGTCTCCCATCCCGGGCGCGGTCCTGAGCCGACTGGTGGACAACTGCACGCGCATCCGCTTGCCTTGAAGAAACAGACGCAAAAGGGAGGTGGGAATTAACGCCTGGCACCCAAAGACGGGGACCAAAATCCAACAAGGGGGATCCTCAACGTCCTCCGAGAGAAACGAACCCGGCCGGGCAGCAGGGAAGCGGAGCCGGCTCACAGCCTCGCGATGCATTGCAAATTCCCCCCCTCCACACACCCGGTTTCCTCCTTTTTCGCCCCGTTTTGCAGCCTGGTTGAGGAAGGGTGAGGCACCGAACTGCAATGTGGGGTTTTTGGCACTGAAATGGGCCCAAAAGCAGAGGAAATGGCCCCAAATTTGGGGCTAAAAAGGGCTCAGTGTCTCTGTGCGGCTCAGCACGCGGGGGAAATGGCACCAAAAGGCCTTAAATTGGGGTTGGAGGAGTCAAAGTGCTCTAGACTGGGGTTGGAGGACCTCCAATGTGTCTCACACTGGGGTTGGAGGACCCAAAGTGCCCCAAATTGGGGTTGGAGGACAAAAAGTGCCCCAAATTGGGATTGGTGGACCTCCAATGTGTCTCGCATTGGGGTTGGAGGACCAAAGTGCTCCAGATTGGGGTTGGAGGATCTCCAATGTGTCTCACATTGGGGTTGGAGGACCCAAAGTGCCCCAAATTGGGGTTGGAGGACACAAAGTGCCCCAAATTGGGGTTGGAGGACACAAAGTGCCCCAAATTGGGATTGGAGGACACAAAGTGCCCCAAATTGGGGTTGAACCTCCAACGTGTCTCATGATAGGGCTGGAGACCCCAAAGTGCTCCAGATTGGGGTTGGAGGACACAAAGTGCCCCAAATTGGGGTTGGAGGTCCTCCAATGTGTCTCGCGTTGGGGTTGGAGGACCAAAGTGCTCCAGATTGTGGTTGGAGGTCCCCCAAACTGCCCCAAATTGGGGCTGAAGGCCCAAGAATGACTCAACTTGGGGTCAGAGGTGCCCCGACATCCCCTGACTCTGCCTTGGAGGCATCAAAATGTCACCAATTTGGGGTTGGAAGGAACTAAAAGTGACTACAAATGTCAGCAGACGGAGGAGGAAAGGCACCAAATTGCCTCAAGTTTGGGTTAGAGATACCAAAGTGCCCCACATTTTTGTTAGCGCTGCTACGAGTCTCAACTAACCCAAGGAAAAGCACCAAAACACCCCAAATATGTGCTGGAACCGACCAAAACACCCCAAATATGGGCTGGAACCGACCAAAATACCCCAAATATGGGCTGGAAAGCACCAAAACACCCCAAATATGGGCTGGAAAGGACCAAAACACCCCAAATATGGGCTGGAAACGACCAATACACCCCAAATTTGGCCTGGAAACAGCTGAGCATTCCTTCTAAACCTCAACAACCAACACAAAGTGCCCCAAAATGCCCCAGATTTAGGATAAAGACACCAAAATGCCCCAAATCTTGGAGATATTGGCACAAATATTCCCAATATTTGGGATAAAAACACCCAAATGCCCAGAATTTGGGCCACGTGGGCAAGAATATTCATGATACCTGGGAGAAAGGCACCCCAATGCCCCAGATTCTGGGGATAAAGGCATCAAAACATCCTCGATTTGGGGATAAAAGCATAAAAATGCCCCTAAATGCGGGATAAAAGCACCAGAACAGCCCAAATATCGCACATAAAGGCACCAAAACCCCTAGATTTTGGAGATACAGCTACTAATATCTCTAATTTAGGATAAAGGCACCAAAATGCCCCATGTTTTGGGCAGGAAGGCAACAAGATACCCCAGATCTGGGGACAAAGGCACCAAAATACCCCAGATTTGGGATAGAACAGCATTAAAATACTCTGGATTTGGGGACATAGGCACCAAAATGCTCCTGATTCAGGAACATGGGCACCAAAATGCTCCGGATTTGGACACAGAGGCACAAAAACAGCCCAGATTAGGGACCAAAGGGACCAATAACCTCATATTTCAGACATCAATGCACTGAAACACCTCGGATTTGGGGACCTGGGCACCAAAATGCTTTGGATTTGGGGCTAAAAGCATAGAAACGCCCTATGATTGGGATAAAGGCATCAGAATGCCCCAGATTTGGGGCATCAAGGCACCAAAACAGCCTGGATTTGGGGACGTAGGCACCAAAACACCCCGATTTAGGAAGGAAGGCATCAAAATGCCCCGAATTTTACCGAAACGCTGCAGATTTCAGCCACGATGGCACCGAAACAGCCCAGATCCAGACCAAAACGCATCGAGAACAACTTGATTTGGGGGAAAATAGCACCAAAACGCTCCGGATTCAGGGATATCAACAGCAAAACAAGCCCACATTGAGGACGAAGGCACCGCAACGCATCCACACCTCCAGCTCTCAGCCCCATAGCAACATGGGGGCACCCCATAGCGCCGTGTGGGCACCCCATAGCACCTTGTGGGCACCCAACAGCACCCCATAACACGGTGTGGGCACCCCATATCGCCATGTGGGCACCCCATAGCACCGTGTGGGCACCCTGGACACCCCATAGCACAGTGTGGGCACTCCATAACACGATCTTGGCACCCCATTGCGCAGTGTGACATCCCATAACACGGTCTGGGCGACCCGCAGCACCGTGTGGGCACCCCATAACACGGTCTGGGTGTACCATAGCACCGTGTGACATCCCATAACACGGTCTGGGCACCCCATAGCACTGTGTGGGCAACCTGGACACCCCATAGCACTGTGTGACACACCATAGCAC
>NW_015439984.1:36391-45388 GCF_001577835.2 Coturnix japonica | reverse complement strand
CCACATACCCCCTCCCTTTGACCCCACTGCCGTATCCGCCCTCCAAGCCTTTGCTCCCCCCCATCCCACTCACAACCCCCCCCCATCCCCCACCTGACCCCAATTCCCCCCTCCAACTCACCCTGTTCCAGAGATGCTGCTAATAGTCCTGTAGGAGAATGATCTGGAGGGAGGGTAGGTGGGAAAAGTTTAGAGGTGGGGGAGTCACAGGGACCCCCCCACAGCGCCATGGCCCACTCCCACCCCCGCCTCCCCCCATGAATCCAACCCTCCACACCAGACCCCACAAACATTTCTCCATCCCCAACAGTAATACCCCCATAGCAATCCCCCACCCCATAACCCCCCCACCTGGCAATGGGGGCAGCAGCTCCCCTGCTTACAACACCCCACTATCCCCTCCAGACCCCCCCTCAGCCCCCCCATCTCTACCACAAACCCCCACACTGCTCCCCCCCCTCCAGGCCCCTTCCCGACCCACCATGTCCCCCCCCACCTGGCACTGGGGGCAGCATTTCCCCAACATCCGGTACCTCCCAAGCAGGTATTGCCCCATGGCCGGCTGATCCGTTCCTGCCGTTCCCTTCTCTCTTCCAATTCTGACTGAAATTTCAGGACTAGCGTTTCACCCACTCTGCTATGGAAGGGGAAAGGGGAGGGGGAAATGAAAGGGGAAGCGAGGGAGAGCCTTCTAGCCCCACATGCCCCTATAACCACTCTATAGCCCCATTACATCCCCTATAACACTGTATCCCACTAGAATCCTCCTACTGCCCACCCACAGTCCCTTAGAGACACATATCCTCCTATAATCCACCCAGAGCACCCTACACCCCCCCCTTTAGAACCTTACAACTCCCCCACAGCCCTACAGAGCACCCCAGCCCCCTAGAGCTCCATGATATCCCTGGACGCCCCACAGCCAGCATCAGCCCTCTAGCCCCTCCACAGTCATCTATATTCTCCCCACAGCCCCGCTGTCCATATAGCCCTAGACCACATCAAAAGTCCCAGACAACTCTCTAGAACCCCATACCCCTCCTATGGCCACTAGGAAAGCTCCCCATAGCCCCACATACACCTACATCTACCCCTGCACTCCCCTAGCACCTTACAGCCCCATATCCTCCTACAAACCCCGCACAGCCCTATAGCCCTCTACAGCCAAACAGTGCTCCCTAGAGCCCACAGCTCTCCCGATAACCCCCTCACACCTTTCTACACTCCCACTTCACCTACCTACATCCCATATCCCCTACAGCCACCGGCAGACCCCACATTCCCTCACAGCCACCCATTTCCTCCTATCCCTCGGGATCCCCACACAGCCCACTACAACCCCATCTCCCCCACTGTTCACCCCTACATCCATCCCACTGCCCCCCACAGCCCCACATTACCCTAGGCCCTCCCTACAGCCCCATAGGACCTACAGCCCCCCCACGGCCACACATTACCCCACAGCCTCCTAAACTCCCCCAGTGCCCCCACTCCTCCCTCACTGCCCCCTACACCCACAGCCCACCTCAGCTTTCCTCTCCCCAGCCCCGGCCCGGCCCCGTTCTCCCGCACACTCCGGCGCCGCCGTCCCAGCAACCGCTTCCCGTCGTGGCGTCAGGTTCCGTCTTCGTGCTGCCCGGAACAGCTCCGCCGCAGCGGCTGCCACGCGGCCGCTGCCCAGTGCGGGGTGGCCCGGGCTGCGGCAGCGGCTTCAGCCGAACGAAGGGAGAGCCGGGAGGCACCGAGACACAAGATGGCGGCCGCTCCCGCGCGCGGAGCCTCAGCCAATCGGAGCTGGCGGCGCTGCCGCTGCCCGATGGAGCGGCACACGCGTCGGCGGGCACCCCTCCTGACCGATGAGAGGACCGGCACGGCGGATGAGCAGCTGACCAGACGATCCCGTTAGAGCCCACGTGCTGCTGCCATCTGCTCAGTGGAGACCCCGTTCCTTCGGTTGCTGGGTGGCAGCGATGTGGATGTGAGGACAGACGGCTCCTCGGGCAGGACCTCGATCTCCTCGCTGTCTCAGCACGTGCGAGCTGCTCTTCCAGGCTGGGCAATGAGTGCTGCTCTCAAGACCAAAGCGGAGCGGAGTAGATAACCCACCAGGTGGCTGCGGTTGGTCCCAGGTACGCCGGGGATTAGGGACGCGAGGAGGTCTCTGCCACAGCAGGGAGGCGTGAGGATGCCGAGCTGTGAGGACGAGCCCTCACTGCCCCCTACCTGCTCCAGCTCCTCTTTACGGGCAGCCGTTCTTTCAGCCCGTATTTGCTGGGCATTCTGTGGGAAAGGAGAAGAGCATCAACCGTCAGGGCACCGGTGCTCCCATGGGGCTCCGTCCCCTCCTGCCTCCTCCATCGGGGCAAGCAGGGCCTGCAGGGCTGGAGCTGCAGACCCACACGAGGGCACTTCTCCCACCCCACACCACACAGCAGCATCTCCTCACCTTCAACAAAGACTCCCTGGCCGTGGCCGTGCGGTTCTCCATGAGCTGCTCATGAGCCTGTGGGAGGGGAAGGGAGCAGCGTTGTCCCCCGGCCCTCTGCTGCCATGCCATGGGCAGGGTGCCCTTCAGCCGGCAGCTCGGCCCTTGTGTGCCCGTCCATTAGGTGCTCACCTGCTCCAGCTCCTGCAGCAGCTCCACTTGCTGCATGCTGTTAATGTAATAAAGGATCAAACTGGATGTGTGGAGCAACTGGGGGTACGCGGAATACACCTGCGTGTACCGCAGTGGAAATCCATGGCAACCCTAAAAACCATCTAATAACAAACACCTAAAAACCCCTAAAAATCCCTAAAAAATCTAAAAACCATAAAAAAAAACCCTAATAAACCCTAAAAAACCCCTAAACTCTGATGTCTACCAGAGGGTTTTAATTAGGGATTTGCATCATTCAAGAAGAGGATGTCGATAAAACTTCTGGCCCGCCTTAGAGGCTGGTGGGGGGAGGGAGGGAGCTGCGGGATGAGTTGGGTGGGTGTTTGGGGGGGGACTGGGTGACCGGGGCTAAGCCACAGGACAAGCAGGCCAAGCTTGGCCAATTCCCAGGGCACAGCACATGGGAGTTGAGGCAGAGGATCGTGCTGACATGGCTGAGTTCCCAGGGGTGACAGCTGCAGGCCGGGCCAATGACATCAGCATCAAGGTGGGTTCCTTACCCCACATCCCGCCCTCCAATCTTCTCACCTCCCTCCATCTACTTTCCCAATAGAAAGGAACTCAGTGAGGATACGAAAAGCGTGCAGATGCTCTGCCTTCCAGCCCCAACCTCTGATCTTTCACAACCCCTTTGGATTCTCTCAACTCTCCTGCTTTCAGCCAATAAGAATTGTTGATGCGGCAGCAGCTTGCATTTGTGGGACAGGGCTTAGGTGTGGGTGGTGCTGTGAGCCGGGTTGATGTGGAGCCACGGAGATGGAGGGTGCCAAGAGTGTTGAGTTGCCACTCAGGCCATCCCACGTGCGTGACCGTAGAAGGAACCGAGTGGTGCTGAACGTTCATCGGTAACTGGGCTTGTGGGGCACAAGATTGGTTGCTTACAGGCAGTATGTTCCCCTATGCACTAATATGGTCCCTGCAGGTACATGTGTGAGTGTGTCAGTATAGCTCCCATATGAGTCATGTATTTGCTTCCCTTGCCGCTCCCAATGGGTTCTCTATTGCTCCCTGTTGTTCTTATGTGCTCTATGACTCTCTTGACTTGTTTCCTTTTGGTAATCTCATGGTTCCTGTGGGGTACTGCCCCTGACAGACTGAGAGGGGCCAGGTGATAAAGAAGGGACAGAAAACAGCCCCATTCTGTCCCTGGCCGTTTGTGTAAAAGCCCCATGGGGAACCTTAGAGAACCATAGCTTGTAGGCAAAACAGAAGTTTATGGTGTCCATAAGCTATACGTGGCGCTAAGGCTGTGGGGATTATGGGACAGAGCCATCTAAGAGGCGAGCTGGTGGTTCTATTGGACACAGCCAAAAAAGAGCAGGCTGAGAGGGCTTTAAGGTAAAACAGCCTGGAGGGAGGCCCAGAGCCTGGCCAAGAGGCCTTGCAGCTTAGTAGTCTTGAGGCCAAAGGGAGGCATGGGGGCCAAACAAGAGAAAGCCTAGAAGAGCAGAGGCCAAGAGGAGCTGGGGATTGTACTTGTACCTCGAGGTCTGGACACCTACAGCTCAAGAAGCCTGAAGACCTTGAAGCTGGACTAGAGGTCTTGAGACAGAGAGGCCAAGAGAGCCACAGGGTGGCCCAGGGGCACTCAGGCACCAAAGAAGGTGCAGAGGTGTACAGACTTAGACACCTATGGGAGGGCTTAGAGACATGGAGGTCCAGAGGAAGGCTGAGATGGCTAGAGGACTAGAGGCCTCTCTCCTGGCCTGCAGGCCAGGTCTAGTGCTCTCTCTCATTGGCATCCGTGGTCTCTCAGCCTCTTGAAAAGCTTCTTGTTCCATAGGTCTCCTTTAACCCCTTGGTTACTAGGTGTAGGCCCTCAGGGCCACCACACAGGTCTGTTAGGAATTAGGCCTCAAGGCCGCTAATGATACACTCCTCTTTGATGGCTGACCAGAGGTGATGGCTGGTGAGAGGACGCTAAGTGCTGGCTTCAGTTTTAACTCTTTAATTCCTTTAGTTCCTTTTGAGCAACCTCTATTACCGTTCTGCTGAGAATGGTTTAAGTTGCACCTGTGGCTGGCATCAGGAGCGCAACTTTAATTAACCACTGCCCAGAGCTCAAAATAACATTAAAGAAACAAAACCAACATAGATACCGACATCGAATGTAATCAGCACGACACAGAACCGAGACATCTAAGACAGCAATCACACAAAAGACACGAAACACCAACACCTATGCCACCCAAGATACACTGCAACAATATCTTATTCACCATACAGAAACACAGATCACAATATCAATCCATGACTCTCCATGCTCACTCCATAACATTTAAACATCATTTTCTACATTTCCACACTCAATCAACTCTCATAAAACGAACGCCACAAAAATCTCTCATCCACTACTGAAACATTCCATCTAACATACCTCAACTCCACAACAACAAGACCACCTCCATCACACAGCCTAGCCACAAAACCAGTTTTCCCGAGGCAATATAGCCAATCACCGACTCCTCTCTCAGCAAAACCTGCACTCACGACCGATCACCCTACCCCAATCAGAGCACACAACAGCACTTAACAACCAATTCAAACACCAACCACCACCACTAAAAAACCTCCAAAACTCACACAATCTACAAAAACAAAAACAAAAACAACCGAGAACACAACAACAACAACAAACAACACAATCCTGCACACAACCCGCACGCGACACCAATACAACCTTGCCTCGCCCCACTCTCGCACACGCAAGAAGCCACCACGCATCGCGGAAATTCATGCACACCAGACTTACCCACACACGTCGCATTCGCCAACCAAAACACAACCCAACCCCACAACCAAACACCAACCCAAAACACAAAGCGCACCAGAGACAGCCGACTGTAGAAGCACAGGACGACAAATGCTACTGGACACAACTTACACCTAGAGCAATCACAGAACATCAACACCAAACTACCACTCAGCTAACTTGCTCTGCTCTTGCTTTAGTTTTGGAGGCACACATGGAAACATCACCCACCGCCAAAAAACTAGCGAAAACAGACCGAGCCATGCACACCGAGAGTACACCGGCAGCGACACTAGAGAGACAACACCCAAAATCGACCCAACAACAGTACCAGGAACTAAACAATCATCCGGCCCAAGTTCCCCAGCCCCGCGGCCCAATAACTCCAGTCCGGGAGACAACAAGGTACAGCGACCACCTACCCAAAGGGCGATGGAGCACATGGGGACATAGTGTGTCTGGAAGGGTCCTGGAAGGTCATGTGGACGTAGAGATGGTGTGCGGTTGAGGGTAGTTGCTTAATGTGACAGAGTAAATAGAAGGGTTTGTGGGGGAGGATCCATTGACGATTCTCAGCACTGCAAGGAAGTTATTGATGTTGGAAAGTCCGTGGAGCATCTGAGAAGTTCAGAACGCGGTCCTGGTTTTGGAAGGGTCCTGGAGGAGTCAAAGAAGCGATGGACACTCATGGGGCCAGAGCAGCTCCCCAGCCTTGTTCTGTCAGATCCTCCTGGCTTTCTTTGGCCTGGCCGAGGAAAGGTCAATGCTGCCGACGCTGCTCCTTGTGACCCAAGGACAAAGGAGCCCGCTTCTGGTCTGGGTTCAAAGGAGCCTGAGCATCCTCCAGGGACGGGCTCTGCTGCTCAGAGGGGCAACATGTCCCTCCTGTTCCCACCAGCGGCTGTGCAGGCTGGCCCCTCGCTGCTGCCTCCATCTCCTCCATCCCCTCACGCACACACTCTCTGCTGCTCCTCCTGCAGGTCCTAAGCACTTACACACTGCCCAGGCTGATGGGGCCCAAAACACAGCCTACACCATCGGCCAGCTCCTGCTACTCCATCAGGGGAAGGAGCCAGACGCGGTCGCTTTGACGAGGACCTTGCCAAGGTGAGGCTTCTGCGGGCCTCCTCTCTTCCATGTTTAGCATCCAAAACCAGGCTCCTCTCCCTGCTGCCACAGGGGCTTCCAACCCTGCCTGCCAGCTTTGCTTAATGCAGCCTTCCAGAGGAAAGAGAGATCCCTTGAATGTGACCCCAGCCCTGATGTGGCCCGACTCTCTTGCACACTCCAGAGTCCTCGAGCGCTCCCCCAAAGTAGGTTCATGGATGTCTGTACAAGACCAGGGTGCCCGCATACACCATGGCAGCCCGACCAAAAACATGGAGAGGGCAAAGCAGTGAAGCCCGGGCCAGCAGACTACAAGCGTAGAGCTAGGGTAAGGCAGCTGGCTCTGCTCTTCACCCCCTGCTTCACAAGCACAGCCTTCACGGCCACTCCCCTCAACTGAGAGCTTCCCCCACATCTCCCTTGCAGGGGAGCAAGCGGCAGCAAACGAATGGGGCACCTTAGCTGATCTGCACGTTTCCTTTCTGCCTTCCCGGGATCATGCAGCTTAAATCCAAGCCCCAGGCGCCCAGCCTCCCACTTTTGGATCTGGATAGCCCTCTACACACCCCCTCATTGTGGAATAGGACAGCACAGTCTGGCACCCCACAGCCCCGAGAAGCACACGTCACGAGACACGACACGCACCGAGCAAACACAAAAACGCAGAACAGTAGCCACAACACAACATCTCGCATAACGGAGTTTCCTGTCCTGATCAGATCCATTTACAACCCCACTGCATCCACAAGGGAGCTTCATGACACTACCAACACCACAAAACAAAACTGTTAGAATGTTAGTGTTAGGAGTAAGTCATTAATAAATTAATTTAATACCTTTAAGTATACCTTCTTGTTACTCCTTTTTCCACACCGCTACACACAGGAATGTGCCACCGCTCCCTGAAGACTTTCTAAGATCAGCACATTGGAAACGCTGATGCTTTATCAGTCATTTGCATTACTGAGGTCTGCCACGTGCTGAAGTAAAATTCTCTCCCCGGCTGGGACGGGGTAAAGGGGTAGGGATGGGGGGTGAGGAATGGGGCTGTGGGGTGCTCAGGGGTTGGGCATGTGGGGGTTGGAATGGGGTCTTTGGGGGTCAAGGGGTGGGGGTGGGGGTGATATGGGATAGGGTCATGGCGGGGGAAAGGGGAATGGGGTCATGGGACGGGGGGGTGAAGATATGAGGAGGGGTTGCAGGGCCATGGAATAGGGATTTTTGGGGGGGGCGGTGAGGGATGGAGTGGGGAGGGGTCCAGGGGGTGGGGATTAGGTTGGGGTTGTGGGTCTAGATGGGGATCTGGATGGGAGGGTGGGGGCAGTGGTTATGGGGGGGATGTATGGGATGGGGTGAGGGGGGACCTGGGGATGGGGGCGATATGGGATGTGATCGAGGTGGGGGGGTTGGGGGCTGTGGGATGGGGTTATGGGGAGTTACAAAGGGAATGGGATGGCAGTTGGGCTGGGTTACGGGATGGAGTGGGGGGGTCACAGGGAATGGGATGGGGTGGGGTGGGATGGGATGGGATGGGGGGGTTATAGAGGTGTTGGGATGGGTTTGGGGTTGGGATGGGTTATGGGATGGCGTTGGGGTGGTTTACAGGGGTTATGGGATGGGGTTGGGGGGGAGCTCACAGGGAATGTGAGCAGTCCCCCTCCCCCTTTAACTCCCATCCCCCCCTTTTCCTCACAGAGCGCCGCAGTCACAGCGAAGGGGCTGCAGCAACATCAACTGCTGCGGCAGTGAGAGCTGAGAATCCTAAGCACTAGGCCACCAGGGATATCTGTTTTTCTGCAGTATGAACCTTTTAATATTTAATATTTGCTCTTGCTCTTCTACATCACGACGCAAAAAAAAAAAAAAAAAAAAAAAAAAAAAAAAAAGGGGGGGAAAGGGGGGGGGGAGAAAGGAAAAATTCCCAAAATGAAAAAAATGTGTGGTTTTTAAACCCCTTTCTCAAACAATGAAAGAAAAAATAAATCCCATAGCCTCCTTTATCTTTTTTTTGTTTGTTTTTTGTTTTTTTTGTTTTTTTCCCCTGTAAATTACTTATGTTTTTTCCCAGAACTTGTGTTTTTAAAATCATTATCAACAGATTGCCTTCAGAAATGCGGAGGGACTAAAGGACATGTGGTGCCCCGCGTTGACTAAATGTCCCAGTCGTTCCGGCTGCTGCGTTCTTTCCCTTGCCCTGCCTATTGTTGATTGTCCCTCTCCGTCTCCCAGTGGTCTCCAGCCCTCTCCCCTATACATAAATGGCTGCGTGGGTTGTTTTTAAGGGCAATGTTTTTCAGCAGGTTGGTGGCTATTTTTGACATCTTACGCGTCTTCTGGCGGCGTGGCAACTTGTGCCTTCTTGGGGCAGATTTCCTTCCCCCATCCCGTTGCTTCCTTGTTTTGTTCAGTGGAAGGTGCGGAGATTACCTCCCCAATTATGTCTGTCGATTTCGGCTGGACTTATTAGGGGGATTACTGC
>NW_015439984.1:7852-35651 GCF_001577835.2 Coturnix japonica | reverse complement strand
TCATACTATATAAACATCTACATAGAAATAAACTATAATCAAAACATAATATGCGCATGGGTCTGCATACAAATATATACACAGAGTTACCGACTATACTGCCCTAGCATCAGATTCCTTTGCGGTACACATTGAACATCCCCCCTAACCCTAACCCTGCACTAACCCTACACTAACCCTAACCTCTCCCTTGTTCTGCCTTTCTAAGGCCCTGGACTGGCCCACTGCCTTTTGGCCTGGCAGGGCACCTGGCCGGCTCGATTTTGGCCTTGGAGGGCTTCCTTTGCAATGTGCTGTGGAAAAGGGAGTTGAAGGGAAGGGAAGGGAAGAAGAAGGGAAGGGAAGGGGACCCAGTGTGTTTAGTGGAGCGTGGGAAAGATTGTGAGCCTGAAGTATTCGGCCCATGAGGAACCGGGGGAGATAGAGATGAGCGTGGAGTAACAGGGTTCTGATGTGCACAAGGGGTTGCCTGCATGTGAGCTCCTGCTCTGAGTCCTCGGTCCTTCAGCAGGGAGGCGGTTGCTCACACACAGACACTGGGTGATGCCCAAGGTGCCTGGGCTGCTCCTGATGTGTGCCAGTGCTTGTAAACCGTGTGGGAAGTCCCTTTGACAGACACCTCCTTCCTGGGCATCAGCTGAGGGCCAGAGAGGGGATAGCACCGGCTGTCTGGTGAATTCACATGCAGCTGCAAGTGCGGCACAGGGCCTTCAGGAAAGCCATGCCCATGGTGTGTCCGTGCTGCTACGTCAGCTCCAAGACCCACGATGGCTCTGATGCCTGTGTGCCACCTTCTGCACACTGATACCATAGATGAGCTCTCCAGTCCAGCTGTGTCCAGGGATGCTTTCCAATGAGGATGTTGACACGTGTGGTTTTGCACTAATGCAAACAGCAACACACAAGAAGCTCGAAATCTTGGTAGAGCTGCAGGCCTGAGCTCCTGTTTGGACCACAGGGGCACAGCTGAATGGCTTCCACAACTGCACTGTAGCACAAGGGGGATACAGAGTCTTTAGGATGGATGGGCGAGGAGACAAGGAAGGGCGGCTGCCCTCTGTGAGAGTGCACTGAGCTCTGCCGGGGGATGGAAGAGCAGCCATGTCAGAGCTAATGGAAATGGCAAACAGAGGAGACCACAGTGTCGTGTTCTGCTTCTTGACATAGGAGCAATTGAAGGTGCCCTCTGCAGACAGATGGGTTAACAGTTTGTCAGGCTCTGTCCTCTTGGCGGCCTTTTTCACTCCAGTATTGCTGCAGGGACAGCACAGCAGGGCATGTGCCATCCAGCAGATCCGTGAGAGCACAGATGGGAGATTCTTGACCAAGCTGTGAGGAAACCAAAGGGAGAGATTGCTCTGCTGGATCTCATCTCTCGCGCATGGAAGGTCTGTGGTGAATTATAAGGTCAAAGGGCATCAGGCCAGTGCAAGATGCAATGATCTCTTTTTATTTATTTATTTATTTATTTTGAGGGTGTAAGCTTAGAAGATGTTCATAAATGTCAATAAAATTGAGACAAAGGATTGAAGACAAAGATCAAAATCAATGAGAACGTGTTAACCCTTCTCAACATGAGAAATTCTCATGAGTCTTCTTCCATTTTAAGTTGTATATATGAATCTTTGAGGTGATTTGATGTCTTTTTTTTTCTTTCTTTCTTTTTTTCTTTTACTGAAACTACAATGTTTTCCAGAACTGTTTTTGCTGGGCACAAATGCCTTCAGGTTCAGAGACACAGACAGCGGTGCCAGTGCCAATGACCTGTGACTATAGCCCGGCGCCTGCCGCTGATTTTCCCTGCTGCCTATTTGATGTCCCTCATCCTCCAGGTGTCTCCAGTTCTCCTCAATAAATGGCCGTGGTTAAGGGCATGTTTTCAGCAGGCCATTTAGACACACGCTCCTGTCACAGCCTGCCAGATTTCCCCATCCCTTGTCTTTGTTCAGTCAGATACCTCCCAATTATCTGTCTGATTTCTGACTTTTTGTGGGATGACACAAATTTGCTCCATCTCGCCAAGTCTGATGGACTGTGTTGTCAACTCCTCACCGTGATGTATCAATCCCTTCCTGCCTTTTCTTTATCTCTTTCTTTATCTTTTCCTATGCCATTTTCTTCTCCATTTCCTTTTCCTTCTCCTTTTCAATTTCCATATCCTTTTTATTATTTTCCTTTTCCTTTTACTATTTCACTTTTTTTTTCTTTTTCACTTTCTCTTTATTTTCATGCTTTTAAAAAATCATTAATTCTGAAAGATGTTCATTAGTGTCAGTAAAAGTGAAAAAAAGATTTGAAGACATAGATAGAAATCAGTAAGAATGTGTTAACTCATCTCAGTGTGTGAATACTCACGAGCCCTGTTCAGTTTTAAGTTGATACCTCCCAGCTCCCTGGAGCTCCAGTAATCCCAGAGAGATTACTGGAATTTGCGCTCCATTCCTCAAAAGTCTGTTGTCAACTCTTTCACCTGATTCTATCAATCCCTTCCTATCTTTTCATTTTCTCTTTCTTTTTCTTTTGCTATGTCGTTTTCTTCTCCTTTTCCTTTTAATTTTCCTTTTCCTTTTCCTTTCATCCTTTATCTTTCTTTCTTTTTTTCTCTTTCTCTTTCTCTTTCTCTTTCTCTTTCTCTTTCTCTTTCTCTTTCTCTTTCTCTTTCTCTTTCTCTTTCTCTTTCTCTTTCTCTTTCTCTTTCTCTTTCTCTTTCTCTCTTTTTAATTTTTCATGCTCAGTGTGTGAAATACTCACAAGTCCTGTTCAATTTTACGTTGATACCTCCCAACTCCCTGGCTGATCTATCCCAGGGAGATTACTGGAATTTTCTATCTCATTCCTCAAAATCTGGTTGTCAATCCTTCACTGTGATTCTATCTATCCCCATCACTACTGTCTGGTCTAACTCATTTCTCGTCGCAAATATTCCCTAAGAAAGATAACCTCAATAGAAGCAGCTTGGAATGGTAAGCAGTTGATCACTTGTGTTTTACTGTTCATCTCAATTGCATCACACTTTCCTTTCTGTTTGATTGGCCATAAATGAAGAGAATTCTTTCTTTTTCTGTGTGCAAGCTGGTTCTCTGTGGAAAGCCAGTGGAGTTGGTACAAAGGGAGGTTTAACACTGAGCGGTGATGGCAGAGGAGAAGAGTGATGTGAGGAAAAGTGATCGCAAGTCCCATGGGGCCAATGAGAGTTAGAAGAGGGGTGGGAGGTTGAGGAGAACTTGTCAACACAGTAACAGTACAGAACTCATTGGGACATCCTGGATTGACATCAGTTGCAAAGTGCTTCTTTAACTTCTTGTATAAAACAAACTATAAATAAATAGACAATAAAAACATTTTGGATTCTTGCTCTTTGGAGCTGTCTCCTTTATGTTGAATATTTTCTGATAAAAATTTGCTCCATCTCTCCAAAGTCTGATGGACTGTGTTGTCAACTCCTTCACTGTGATTCCATCTGTCCCTTCCTATCTATTCTTTTTCTTCTTATACTTTTTCATTATCTCTTTCTTTTTTTTTTTAAAGCACAGAGTCTGAAAGTTGTTTATTAATGTCAATAAAAGTGAAAAAAACAGTTGAAGACAAAGGTAGAAATCAATGAGAGTGTGTTAACCATTCTCAATGTGTGAAATACTCACGAGTCCTGTTCATTTTAAGTTGATACCTCCCAACTACCTAGCTGATCTATCCCAGGGAGATGACTGGAATTTGCTCCATTCCTCAAAAGTCTGATGGACTCTGTTGTCAAATCCTTCACTGTGATTCTATCTATCCCATCCTATCTGTGTCTATCTCATTTCTTGTACAAATATTCCCTGTGAAAGACAAACCTCAATAGAAGCAGCTTGGACATGGCATGCAGTTGATCACTCTGTTTTACTGTTCATTCAATTGCATCACCTTTCCGTCTGTTTGTTGGCCAAAAAAAAAAAAGAATTCTTTCCTTGCCCTGTGCAGCTGGTTCTCTGCGGAAAGCCAGAGGGAGTTGGTGCAAAGGAGATTTGGAGATTTAACACTGAGCGGGTGACGGCAGAGGAGAAGAGTGATGGGAAGAAAAGTGATGCAAGTCCCATGGGGCCAATGTGAGTGGAAATGGGGTGGGGATGAGGAGGACATTTGTCCACACCGTAACAGTATAGAATTCACTGGGGTCATCCTGGATTGATATCAGGTGCACAGTCCTTCTTTAATGACTTGTTTAAACCCAACTTTGAATAAATAGACAATAAATGTCTGCTGGATTCTTCCTCTTTAAGCTCTCTCCAGGTATCTCTCCATTTTGCTGAACAAGTTCTGAAAACCTGAAGAAGATAACAGGAAGGCACAATGCTCAGGAGGCTCTTTAGGTTACAATGGGCCCCACGGTGCATTTGCTGCTGAGTCCATCGACCTCCAGTGCAGAGAGAAATTTGCACAGAGTGCTCATCAAGACAAAGTCAGAAGTCACAGTGAAGTTTCTTGGAGTATTAATGGGCCCACTGAGAGCCATTATCAAGCAAGCTTCCCGAGGGACTTGTTAGAGCAGATGATTGGAAGATACGACTACAGGCAATGAAAGACACTGGCATGGTGGTCCTGATGCTGAGAAACCCCTCCTTTGTCTTATGAAGCATAAACGCCAAGCCCTGATCCCCAGATCCTTGGCAGGGAGATCCTGTCCCTCATCTTGCCTCAGGGCCCTTCCTGGGGCAGTGGGATGGAGGTCTGTATGATGTTAAATGAGAGACATGGGGAGAGAAGATCCCAGGCTCTGCATAGGGTGCAAGGTCGCTCTGAGGTTCATGTCCTACATGTGCCCTGTGTTACATTGCAGGATGTGGGATGTGAGAAGGGCCCAGTCTGAACAAGCATTCAATCCCAATGAACTCTGAATCAACAGATCTCTCCAGTTCCACAGCGCCCTCCTGTGCCACACCCTCCATAGTTTTGAACGGTCCGTTTGTTCTGCAGTGCTTAGAAGTGCGAAGTTCCATGCTCCAATGTCGATGCTTGCAGCACGCAGAGCAGAGAGGGTACAATCCTTTGCCCCTCACCTCAATGCCAATAAATTGCTTGATGCACTCCAGGGGGAACTGTTGGCCTTCCTGGCTGCCTGGGCACACTGCTGATCAGTTCATTTGATGGCTGACCAGGCCTCCCAATCTTTTCAGTCAGACCTCTCTCCAGTGTCCCCATATCAGTCCTGTGTTCTATGTCCAGGGCTGCCCCCTACCCAGAATAGCACACTCAGGCACTTTGTTTCTTGTTATCCGTTATGTTACTTTCGGTGCTTGTACCAACAGGTACCACTTCTCTGAACTTGTCCACAGGATCTCTCCTGAAAGTCCTGTTCACCTCAGTGGAGGCAACAGCACGCTCCCTCACTGTGTCATCACCGCAAAACGTTGCTCAGAACATCTTCTAGTCCTGAATGCAAGACATCTGCAAAACACGAAGAGAGAAGTGGCCTAAATGGAGCCCTGGGGGACCCTGATAGTGACTATCTTACCAAGCTATGGAACCCCCTGACTATTATCCTTTTGGGCCTGACCTACTGGCCAAACTGCTCACGTCTCACCATGTTCTGTTTTCTGTCTACTGTAGCAGAGCATTCCGTCCAAGAAGGGTGGCTGTGAGAAACAGTAAAAAAATCTACTGAATATGCTCAAGAATAAACCATCAGGCTGGCTTCCCTTGTTCAGTAAATGGGATATAGGTGTCATAAACCGACCTGAAATTAAATAGGAACATTCCCCTTGGAATCTGTGTTTGGCCTGTGAACCAATGCCTAGACATTGGTCCCTTCAGCTGTTTTTTTCCATAATTCCCACCGACTCATCTCTCATAATTTTACCAGGCAGTCTGAAGTGAGACTGACAGGTCCATAATTGCCTGTGTCATCTTTCTTGCTCTTCCTTACAATGAGACAAATTTGCCAGCTTTCCCGTCAACTGGTATGACCCTAGACCTATTTAGATCCAATTGAAATGCGAGCCCAGAGCATACCAAAGTGTCATCATTGGGTAAGGAACGATTATGTGCCACAGCTTTGGCAAATGCCCTTGAACTCTGGATATGCCAGCCGATTGGCAGCATAAGAGAAAAGATTTGGCCGTCTTCTGTTGGCAAGAGCAGAAGATAACACTACATGATTACATTGGGGAGAACTTGTGTCTGTGCTCTGCTATGCTCTGCTCGCAGGGGAAAGTTGCAGGGGGTTGATCTCATGTCAGTGCTCATATCTGAGGTGTGGGGTCAAAGTGGAGAGACCAGGCTCTTTTCAGCAGTGTGTGGATTCAAGACAAGGGGAAATGGACAGAAACTGGAGCATAGGAAATTCTGCACAAATGTGTGCAAGAACTTCTTTACAGTGAGGGTGACGGAGCACTGGAACAGGCTGCCCAAGGGGTTGGGGAGTCTCCTTCTCTGGAGATCACAGAATCTCTTCAATATCTTTCTTGATGATCTGGGCATTGCGTGCATCCTGTGTAGGTTTGCAGACTACACCAAATTGGCTGGGAGTGTGGATCTGCCTGAAGTTAGTGAGGCCCCACTGAGCGACCTGGACAGGCTGGAGAGCTGGGCTGAAGCCAATGGGATGAGGTTCACCAAGACCAAATGCCACATCCTGAACTTTGGGACCTGGAATGGACTGCCCAGGGGGGTGGTGGATTCACTGACCCTGGAAGCGTTCAAGGAATGATTGGATGTTGTGTTGAGGGCCATGGAGTAGTGGGAGCTATTGGTGATAGGTGAACAGCTGGACTGGATGATCTTTTAGGTCTTTTCCAACCTTGGTGGTTCTGTGATTCTATGATATCCTGTTCCTGTATGAGTGCCCTCTTTGAGCAAACGCTCTCTGGGAGGACTCAGGGCATGTCTGGAATTAGTCACTGATCACTAGAAATCTGGTGTTAAATTCAACAGATTTTAATGTACTGTCGTGATGCTGTTGTCTTTCAGGAGCTGTTGGCCATGAGGACCCTGGGACACCTCAGGGGAGACGAGTGGGAAGGATAAAAATGACATAATCTGTTACTGAGCTGGGCTGGGCTCCTGAGATACAGGGAGCTCATAAAAGTGGGCAATGTTTTAGCTGTGCCCAGGTGCAGCTCTTGTGCACAGCACAGCAGGGCTGGGCCTTGAGCAGCAGTTGACATGAGGATAGAAGAGAAGGGAGAGAGAGCTTACAGAGTTCGCACAGTGTGAGCCTGCTGTGAGCTGACTGCATGAGCATTGCTTACAGACCACAGCATGGTAAGTGTCTTGCAGTAGGCAATGCAGCTTCTTTTCCTGGAATCGGAAAAATCGGGGACATCCCATAGCAGATCTGGCTGCAGGCACTGCATGTTTCTTTACTGTGGAACAAGACTTCTGCTCCAGCTGAGGGCTTCCGTGCTGCAGCGTCAGAGCTCAGCCCTGAGAGCTGCATTTCCCAGCACGGCTGCAGGCTGTGCAGCCGGGGCTGCAGGCGGGTGCCCAGGGCTGTCCTGCAGAGCAGGGTCCCTGCTGTGCCCCAGGGGCTGTGTGCCGGGTACGGGACTCTGCCGCCTGCCAGGCTCAGCACTCAGCCTGCCCGGGGAGCTGCCCAGGGCGCTGCGGGGAGACGTGTGGGGGGAAGGAGCCCCCTGGCAGGGCTTGTGCTGCCACAGCTGCTGCCTGGGCTGGGGGATCACAGCTCCACTGCACAACAGTATGTTTCCTAGGGCCCTTTCCAAGAGGAGAGCCAAGGCTGGGGGTTTCCATTTCCTCTTCTGATGGAAGGAAAGAGGTTTGGGGCAGAAATCTATAAAGGGATGTCTGTATTTAAGACAGCTCTTAAACTCACAAATATTTTATCAATCCATCGATTTGTTTTGTTTTGTTTTGTTTTGGTTTGGTTTGGTTTGGTTTTTTTGTGAACAGTCACACAGTTTGTGCTTTCAGCCTCTCCTTTCTAAAAGGAAACAATCAGTTTAATTTATCATTGTTTTCTGCAGACATTAATAGTTGGTTTCTCCTGCAAACAGGCAGGTTTCTTGATTGAAGTACACAGTTGCTAGGGCTGAGGTCTCGAAGAGCAGCTGCAGTAAAGAGGAAAATATCCAGGAGGCTGGAATGTGATTTGATAATTTTCTAAAGGGAAAATGGTCTGGACATATCAATATCTTCTGCACTTTAAGCAGGACTCCAAGCCCAAGAACAAAAACAGATGTCCAACAGCAGCTCCATCAGCGAGTTCCTCCTGCTGCCGTTGGCAGACACACGGCAGCTGCAGCTCCTGCACTTCTGGATCTTGCTGGGCATCTACCTGGCTGCCCTCCTGGGCAACGGCCTCATCAGCACAGCCGTAGCCTGCGACCGCCGCCTGCACACCCCCATGTACTTCTTCCTCCTCAACCTGGCCCTCCTTGACCTGGGCTGCATCTCCACCACTCTCCCCAAAGCCTTGACCAACGCCCTCTGGGACACCAGGGCCATCTCCTACACAGGATGTGCTGCACAGCTCTTTTTCTTTTCCTTCTTCCTCTCAGCAGAGTATTCCCTTCTCACCATCATGTCCTATGACCGCTACGTTGCCATCTGCAAGCCCCTGCACTACGGGACCTTGATGGACAGCAGAGCTTGTGCCACCATGGCAGCAGCTGCCTGGGGCACTGTGCTTCTCTATTCCCTGCTGCACACTGCCAGTACGTTTTCACTGCCTCTCTGCCAAGGCAATGTTGTGAACCAGTTTTTCTGTGAAATCCCTCAGATCCTCAAGCTCACCTGCTCAGCCTCCTACCTCAGGGAAGTTGTGTTTCTCATTTTTGGTTCCAGTTTATTCTTTGGGTGCTTTGTTTTCATAGTTGTGTCCTATGTGCAGATCTTCATGGCTGTGCTGAGGATGCCCTCTGAGCAGGGAAGGCACAAATCCTTCTCGACGTGCCTTCCTCACCTGGCCGTGGTCTCTCTGTTTCTCATCACTGGCTTTTTTGCCTACCTGAAGCCCCCCTCCATTTCCTCCCCACTCCTGGATCTGACAGTGGCACTTCTGTACTCAGTGGTTCCTCCAACACTGAACCCTATTATCTACAGCATGAGGAACAGGGAGATCAAGCACGCTCTCAGGAATGTGTTGCAATACACACTATTCCAGCTGCAATAAAGTGCACATCTTCCTCACATGATTCCTTGTGATTGTTCTTTATGTTTTATGCATCTTTGAATGTTTGATTGTGTGTGATATAACAACCCACAAAAAAAAAAAAAAAAGTTATTGATCTTATAAGTAAAAATTTATTTCACTTCTTTCCTACCTAATTTCCGTTTTCTCACTCCAAGAGCTCATGTAAACATAGAACCAGATTCACCGAATAGATTAAAAGATGCCTAAAAAGCTTTCAAAA
The DNA here is from genome assembly GCF_001577835.2 of Coturnix japonica. NCBI lineage: Eukaryota > Metazoa > Chordata > Aves > Galliformes > Phasianidae > Coturnix > Coturnix japonica. The sequence continues at coordinate 26,301 of NW_015439984.1, read as the reverse complement.
TAGACTTTTCCTTAGCTCTTCTCTCTCCCTACCTTGTCTGGGTCATGGCGGAGGTGTGGGAGTCGACGGGAGAAATGCAAACGACCAGACCAATTATTAACCTGTGATCAGCAAATCTCGTTTATTGCTTGGCTACGTGTACATTTATAATGCAGATAATTACCTCATACGTAGTGCAAAAGCAGAGCTCATCATTGGTTCCCAATTACATACCACCCCAACTATCTTTGTAACTTGTAGTTATCATCCTGATAGCTACTCCCTTGCTGAGTTCCCAAAACCATGGCCAACTTCTCATTATCACACATCCTGCTGTTCTCGTTGTCCTTGCAGGTGGCATGGCTGCTTGGTCAGCTGCACAGTGTCTACGTGACCCTTCTCAGCTAGCCAGTTGTCAATAAAACTCTCCGCACTGCCCCCGTTTTCTTTTTGGATAACTACGTTGGCCAAAAAGGCTCGGTTTACCAACTGACCAATCATATTTTGCAAGCAATTCAGTTCATTTGTTCAATTGGTTCTCATGCTGTTTATCCTGCTCCGCAGCTGCTGCTCTGTGAACTCCTTATCTTGATCCATGGCTGCTGCTCTGTAAAATTCTTCTTGTATTACAACAATTCCAAGCTACTGCCTATAGAATAACAACACTATTTATATTAATAACATAACTGTTACAACTCAATAAAGGCCTCGATTGACAGTACTCTAAAAGTGAAAAATGAGACAAGTCAAACACAGCATAACAACAATACCGTTAAACCTACTAAAAAGAACAAACACGTTTGCACTGCAACCTGTTTCTGCAACCTGGAAATAAATCCATTAGGGTCCCATTGTGTTAATCTGTAACTAGTTAGGAAAAGTTTTCAACTTTCTTATACTCTGATACATTGATTTTTAATGACCACTAAAATTTGTGCTGCAAATGCTTTTAGGATGCTCATAACCAAGCCTTTGGGCTACTAATTGATTAATGATTGTGCAACTTTATGAAGTAGCATGTCAAATAAAACCAATTTTAGAGAACAAAAGTGCTAGAGTGTTACTAGTGGCATTATTCTGTCAATATTTCTTCCAGTTGTACTCCATATCCGCATGGCCAGTGCGTGATACAGAGCTTAAGTGGAACACCTGCTTGGAAAATGAAATCAACTATCCCATTGAGTTCTGTTAGCGTGCGCCTTCCTCTCATGATACATGGTCATATTTTAAAAATCCCAATTAGTTGAATGTAAGAGAGGTATCCATTCTACGATACAGGGTCAACACTTTGCCTGGGATTCCTTTCCAGTTTTGTCTTTGCAGATTAAGAAAAGCTAATTAATAGGCTAATAACATCATAACCAAGCAATACTAAAACATTAAAAGAGCTATTCCTGTAGATTTTAGCACTGATTACATCAAGCCCTGTTTAATACACATTTGATCTATTGCTAAAATGGAAGAAACACACAACATTCTAGCTAATGCCTAAAACTCTAATTCTTGAGACTGCATTGGTAACATGAAAAACCACACACTATGTCAAACTATTACTAATATTATCTGTAACACAGCAAGTTTCAAAGCAATACCACTAAGTAAGGAATACACAATTCTAGTTATTATAAAGGCTGGAAGCTATTTTCTGCCTTGAGATGAGACCGAACATATAATGCTGGAACCCACTCAGGGCCAGTCCCAGTGGAAATACGAGCATATTCACGACCCCAAGTTGTCAGTGGTAGGGGACAGTCCCAAAGTCCTGTGGCCATATTCCAAACATTAACCATAGGATGTTCCACTGGGGAAGCCTCAAAATGACGATCCACATGAGCTGTATCTGTATGAACACGATTCAAAAAATTCAGCACAAGCAAAACAAGCAAAACCTTACACAATCTTTCTTGTAGTGTGTCCCCCATACTCCCCCTTATTTGTTTAATAATAAATGATTTCAGTGTTTGATAAACGTACTCAATGATAGCTTTTCCAGTGGGAGAATGAGAGAATATCTTCTTTTGGGAATTAAAAACCATATGTTGTTTAGAACATACTATTCTCAGGAATGAAAAGCATTATTTTTGAAAGAAAATGAAATTTTTGCAAGGATAATTAGTGATACTTAAGAGAGAACTTCTTCTGGGGTGAGTATTCATATTAATGTCAAAGTTCTCTAAATCTTGACAGAAATTGATATTTTGGGTGGAAATGTCCTTATTTTGTAGAGGAATACAGGAATTCATGAAACACTGTATTCTATTATGCTCCAAAGGAACATTCTGTAGAGATAATGTCTACCTTTGGGGATGAAAACCAGTATTTTGTTTAGAAAATGCTATTTTTAGGAATGAAAAGCATTTTCTTAGGTAAGAAAAATGTATTTTTGCCAGAATACGGAGTGATACTTAAGAATGTACCTTTTATTTCTGGTATGTGTAGTGATATTCGTGTGAAAATTTTTAATGTTTTGACAGAAATTGATATTTCGGGTGGAACTGTCCTTATTTTGTAGAGTAAAACTGGTGTTCTGGAAACAATGTGTCATATTATGCTCCTAAGTATCATTTAGTAGAGAGAATATCTTCTTTTGAGGATGAAACCCAGTATTTTGTTTAGAACATACTATTTTTAGTGAAGAAAATTCATATTTTCAAAAGAAACTCAAATATTTGCCAGGATAAATGGTGATGCTTTAGAGAGAACTTATTATTTCTGGTCTATGTAGTGAAAGTCGTGTGTAAATTTCAAAAATTAGAACAGAAACTGTCATTTTGGGTGGAAATGTCCATAATTTGTAGAGGAAAACAGGTATTCTGGAAACAATGCATCATATTACGTTACAGAAAATCATTTTGAAGAGGAAGTTTCTTCTTTTGGAGATGAAAACCAGTAGTTTGGGGAGAAAATGATATTTTTAGGGCTGAAAAGCATTGTATTTGTTAAGAAAAATGTATTTTTGCAAGGATAAGAAGTGATACTCAAGAATGTACCTTTTTTTTTTTCTGGGATAAGTACTGCTATTAATGTCAAAGTTCTCTAAATCTTGACAGAAATTGATATTTTGGGTGGAAATGTCCTTATTTTGTAGAGGAATACAGGTCTTAAGAAAACAATGTGTCATATTATGCAAAAAAAAGGAACATTCTGTAGAGATAATGTCTACCTTTGGGGATGAAAACCAGTATTTTGTTTAGAAAATGCTATTTTTAGGATGAAAAGCATTAGTTTGGTAAGAAAATGAAATATTTGAAAGGATAATTAGTGTGATACTTAAGAGAGAACTTCTTATTTCTGGAAGAAGTGGTGATATTCATGTGTAAATGGTAAAAATTTTAACAGAAACTGTCATTTTGGGTGGAAATGTCCATAATTTTGTAGAGGAATACAGGAATTCTGGAAACAATGCATCCTATAATGCTACAGTGCATCATTTTCTAGAGAAAATATCTTCTTTTGAGGATGAAACCCAGTATTTTGGGGAGAAAATGATATTTTTAGGGCTGAAAAGCATTGTATTTGTTAAGAAAAATGTATTTTTGCAAGGATAAAGAGTAAATTTTCACCATTGAATATCAATTTATGTCAAAATTTAGACAGTTTCCCCCAGAATATCACTATTTATCCCAGAAATAAAATGATCTCACTAAAGTATCACACTTTATCCCAGGAAAAAGACTTTTTCTCCTGAAAACACAGCTGTTTAATCCCAAAAAAAGACATTTTCTACACAAAATTCTTCTTTGTAGCACAATATGATGCTTTCTCCCCAAAAAAACTTTTTTTCTTTTTTTTTTGTCTCCAATATATTCACCACTTAATATTAATATATTTGGAAAATTTTCCCCAGAAAATCATTCTTTATCCTAGAAATAACACATTTTCTCTGCTAAATATCACACTTGATCCCACCAAAAAGACATTTTCTCCCCAAAATACTGCTTTTCATCCCCAAAAGAAGACATTTTCTACCAAAATTTTCTCTTTTTAACACAATATGAACACTTGTCCCCAAAATAATATTTTTGACCCGATATTATGACAATTTCTCCATTTCACATCAATTTATGTCAAAATTTACACATTTTTCCCCAAATATCACTTTTTACCCCAGGAATAAAATGATCTCACTAAAGTATCACACTTTATCCCAGGAAAAAGACATTTTCTCCCCAAAACACTGCTTTTCATCTCCAAATGAAGACCATTTCTACACAAATTTCATCTTTTCTGCTTAATATGGAGCTTTCTCCCCAAAATACCCTTTTTTGTCTCCAAAATATGACAATTTCTCCCCTTAATATCAATTTATGTCAAAATTTAGACATTTTTTCCCAAATATCACAATTTGTCCCGGAATAAAAAGGTTGTTTTGAGGAGAATGCATTATATTGTGATTGAGAGTGTCATTTTGTGGAAAAAAAATGTCTTCTTTTGGAGATAAAAAGGAGAATTTGTGTAGAAAATGTCTATTTGTTGAGATAAAGTGAGATACTCATGAAAGAAGATGTTTTACTTCTGGGGAAAATAGTGCTATTAGGGGGATAAACGTCTCAATTTTGACAAAAATTATTTTGGGGAGAAAGCTTAATATTGTGGTAAGATTAGGAATTTTTTGAAAAAAATGTCTTCTTTTGGATCTCCAAGCAGTATATCCCCAAGCAGAAAAGCAGTATTTTGGAGATAAAGTGTGTTTTTGGTGGGAAAAAGTGTAATATATAACAGAGAAAATTGGATATTTCTGAGATATAAAGGGATATTCTTGGGAATAATGACTGAATACTGACATAAGGGAAGAAATTGTCATATTTTGGTAACAAAAATGTGTATTTTGTGGTGAAAGTGCAATATCATGATAAAAAGAATAATTTTCTGTAGAAAAAGTCTTATTTGGTGGATGAAAATCAGAGTTTTGTGGAGAAATCGTCAAACACTGGAGACAAACGAGGGTATTTTGGGGAGAAAGCATCATACTACGCAGAAAAGATAAAATTTGTGTAGAAATGGTCTTCATTTGGGGATGAATAGTGTTCTGGGGAGAAACAGACCACAAGCTAGCTAATAATTTTACAGAGAATTCCAGAGTTCAAGTCATTGTTTATGTTAGGGCTGCAGTTCTATGAAAGCCTTCAAGTTCATCACACTGAATTATCACTGGCACCACAGATATCTCCACATTACATATGTGATCACAAGCAACCTGGCAACTTCAGACAATTCCAAAGCACTCCACTTGCACTTGGCTACTAAAGTACAGAACAAGGAATTTACTTTAGAAATAGCTGCAGTCAAAACCATCTAAGAATCCAAGTCTCCAGGAAACAAGGAAAGCAAATCCTCTCCAGGACTGTGTTCTAAAAGGAAACAGATCAGAAAGGTGAGTTCTTCCCCCCTTTGACCACCCACTCATGTAACATACATGTCATTTCTAAGTATGCTGCCCAGACCTAGACTGAGGATGCTTCAGAAGACCTTCCCTGCTAAACCAAATAGAACAAGTCAAGTACCAAAATATGTAGAGCCAAACGAGGAAAGGTGCTCTAAGAAGGTAAGCATCACAAGAGACCAACAGGAATGCTTACACAATCCAAACAATGCACAGTTTCTGTTCCACAAGCTGCCAAGAGGAATGTGTGCAGTACTCACAGCGCACCATGTACACTGCTTACTGCAGTCATACTACTTCGTAGGACCAGCCCAACTTACTGAAACATTTTAATGAGCAGTCCGAACTGTCTGGATCAGCACGGTTCACTTGGAAGGGACCTTCATAGATAAACCTGAAGAGGTGAGGCGACTGCACTATCTAAACCTTAAAGCATATAGGACCTTAAAGCATAAGCTTAAAGCATAGAAGCATGACCAGCAGGTCGAGGGAGGTGGTGCTGCCCCTCCACACTCCTCTCATTGAAACCCCATCTGGAGCACTGCACGCAGTTCTGGAGCCCTCAACACAAGAAGGACTTGGAGTTGTTCAGGCAGGTCCAGAGGAGGGCCATGAAGGTGATCAGAGAGGGCTGAAAGCACCTCTACTATGTGCACAGGCTGAGAGAGATGGGGCTCTGCAGCCTGGAGAAGACTCCAAGGAGACCTTAGAGTGGCCTTCCAGTATCTGAAGAGGGCCTACAGGGAAGGCTGGGGAGGGACTTTTTATAAGGGCAGGTAGCAACAGAATGAGGGGAAATGGCTTTAAATGGGAAGAAGGTAGATTTGGATTGGATATTAGGAAGAAATTCTTTACTGTGGGTGTGGTGAGACACCGGAGCAGGTTGCCCAGCAAGGTTGTGAATGCCTCCTCCCTGGAAGCATTCAAAGCCAGGCTGGGTAGGACGTTCCAGCAACCTGGTCTACAGGGAGGTATCCCTGCCTATAGCTTGGGTGTGGGACTACGTCATCTTCAAGGACCCTTCCAATCCAAACCATTCTATGCTTCTATTTTCATGAGGCTATTTTTGTTCTCTCATTTGTTGTGCTTCCTGAGTAGAATAATCTTGCCCAGAACTTGCCTAGAAGATGCAGTTAAACTTGCTGAAGCCCAAGGCCACAGACTGCTGGACTTTAGCCCAGCTGCGAGTAAGGAAGGCCACAGAGCTTACTCTAACTGCAAGAGAAGGAAGTCAGAAAGAGGAAATGGACAGACTCTGCAAGCATTGACAGATCTTACAGCCCTGAAGACTGGAGAAAAGAGATAACACCACCAAGAGATAACAAAAGGAACCCATCCAGAGCAGAAAGATCTCAAACCTCAATAGTACTATTGGTCTACGTGGCTGAGCGAGAGGTTGGGAACATGCAGCCAAAGGGACAGGATCAAAGGCCTCCCTGAAATCTAGAAAGATTACATCCTTTGCCTTCATACACTGAGTGGGTGGCCTTATCATAGAACAAGATTTGATGACCAAGACTGGTTGCACACATGCTCCCTCACCGATGTTTAGGCCACCAGACTGTTTACCCGGGCAGAGCTTCAGCACACAGAGGCATTTTTACCAGAATACCTTTACCTTGTGCTGAACTCTAAAACTTACCCCCAGGCTTCCTGACTGTGTGGTACTGGCACGTCCTGTTTGGGATGGAAATCTCAAGGGAATGTGCTTGCCACGAGCCTTCTTAGACTGAAGCAAGAGATAGGTTGCCACAACTGGTCGTAATTCCGCTAGAAAACAAGAGGATTTAGATCTCTTCAGAAACATTGTCAGTACAAAGAAAATTTCTGCATGTCTGCCATATTTTCCCCTTGATGTGCAACCTTCACGTCTGATCACATTAGGGTAGTTTCAGGCCTCAGCTGATTCACACAATATGTCTGAGATAAAGAAGCAGACTATTCTCGTTTTTGCTTGAAAGTTAGTGTATTGTACAATTGCTGGAAGTGAAAACTAAAGCTGGTGCCAGAATCTCTCTACTGAAGTGAATGGCAAAGCTCCTACTAATTCAGTTTGTACAGCATTTCAGCTGGACTCCCATTTCTGGGGGCAAGTTTCAGCCCAGCTCCAAGGAGCATCGACATTCAGCTGGATTTTCAGCAGCTTTTTGACTACTATGAGAACCGTGGGTACAATGCTTGACAGACTCAGTGTAGTATAATAAGCTTGAATTACTTATCAGGCATTAGAAGTCCTTTGAATTAAGACTGTGAAAATATCACAGACTTGAACTGAAGAACTTTTTCCCCTTGTAGGTCGATTGTTCTCTTTATTCCCTGTACCTAGGATTTCAGCATGGTAAAATATAACAGAAAGGCTGAGAAAACACAATTAAAGGAGAAAAAAGGAATAAATGTGAACTTCAGAAATGTAGTTATTAGGTAGACTATGAAGTTCTGCAGTGGTACCTTACCTCTGAAAGGTGTGAAATATTTCATGTTTGAGAATAAGTGAGTGTTAGAGTCTGTTATCACGTAAGGTTATTTACTGTAGGAGTGGGCTTAAATACAGAGAATTACTGACATACGTTTATTACCTCTGATGTTAATGCTGATCTACTCTCTCTTCTCTTGTTGTGAAACACAGAAAGCTGTTACACAGTCTTCATCAAGGTGTCCCAGCTGCAAGAATAAGACCTATACTGAGGAAACAGCTTTCAAGTCATCTCACAGCCCAATCTCACCGTGGTAGTGTTCTGCTGTGCAGCAGTCAATAATTAGCCATGATTTCAGATTCTTTTTTAAATAGTTAGAGTTATGGCTACATATTACAAGGAGTCACTGAGAAAGATGTTGAAGAGCACTGGTCCCCAGGTGGACCCCTGAGAGACACCACTTGTCAGCAGCCTCTGAAGAAATGGATTATCACTTCCATTCTGCGAGGATGCCAGTGGTCCAGGAAAGATTTCAGAAAATACTTAGGCTTCTTTGGGTACATGCACTTAAATAACCAGTGAACGGCATCAGAAGAACCTTGCACGAGACAAGGGTGACTTAACAGTTGTTTCACTGTAATCCACTTCTTTGGGTCTACCTAGTGGGCAGCAACACTCGAGCTGTTACTGATATCATTGAAAAGAACTGGAGACAATTGTTCTGTTCCTAAGAGCTTTGAGGTGCCTAGAAGCACAAATAGAAACCAGCAGTATTTCATCACTTCACCAAAAGGAAGGTCAAACACCTGAGCTGTGAAGAGCAGTTACAGAACCTATGGTTACAGCAAATGTTCCACCAGCATTTTGTATTTATGTGACTGCCTAGATGTAGCTGAAATGCATACTTAGCATGTTCAGCTTTCTTTAGGAGACATCTTTTGCTTACAGATCGGTTTTAGTTATACAGTACAATTAAGAACATTCAAGTGCAAGCTGCTTGAAGACTGTTTAATTATTAAAATAGCCATTATTTCTACTACCAGTAACTAGTACTGTGTTTTTATTTGAGAATTTTCAGCACACGGCAATGCTAACCTTTTCTTCAAGGATTCAAGGCATGGGACAGTTAAGCTTGTTTAAACACTGAATACATTCTAAGTACTCCATCAATGTTTTGAGCTTATGCAACAGCATTTTGTAGATCACTCTGAATAGAAGCAGCTCTTTTACCTGTAGCAGCTGGTTAAGTAGCAGGGTACTGCCAGGTGAAAGCCATTTTGGAACAGTGTATTTTACTCTCTGCAATAAAAAAAAATAATGAAAATAAAATAACTAAAATAAAAGAGGATTTAGAATGAAGACTGAACAACTATTTGGATGATACTGACATTTCTTTGCTTCCCAAACGTAGGAACAGACATATGCAAAATCAGCCTTAAGAATCACTGGGTAAATTCAATGGTAAAATTAATATGTGCTTGGCTGAGGGCAATGCTGGAAGGCAAATTGCTCACAAGAGCTACAAAATGCATAAGATCACACCAGACATACTTTGCTCTAACAACAGTTATGGCACATAGTCCATTCCCTTCAGTATTCCCAAAATGAAATGATGTGGAGCATTACAGGGAAAGAAACACTGCACACAGACACTATGACCCTGAATAGACTCAAGCAGCAGACTTAAAACAAGTCAGAGTTTTAGATTCCAGGATATTTGAGGTTCTATAATGTGTGAAATTCAGTTACACAACAGTGCCGAGGTGCCTGCGTTTCAAGCAACTTTCAGATCACAACCATGTAAAATAAAAACAAATTCAGTGCAGAAATAGCAAGCCTGTACCTTAATACCCATGAGATTATCCATTTTTTACTGCATTCTGACTAAGTTCTAAAACTTGCTCATCCCAGTTCACTTCAACAAGTTCCACCAGTTCAAGCAACGCAGTTCTGAGATCCTGTGTATGTTGTGCAGATAGAATTGAACAGTGCAGAAATAATCTCTGACAGCTTTAAGAGCTCCGTTCTGCTTACAAACTCTCAGTCCAAAACTATTCTCAGTTTTAAGGAAATGAACACCTGAAGCAGTTGGATCATCTGCCGCATTCTGCTTCTTGGCATCATGATTAGCACAAAGGGTTTTCTGCTGTCCTGCAGAGATGGAAAAGTCCTGCTTACAAATGGACCAGGTTTCAGTGTACAGCAGAGTTTGTACCAGACTAAAAAGCCACGTCATTCAATTCATGTGCTCAGGTTGTTATGCACTCCGAAAGGAAACAGAACTAACTGTTGGATTCTGAAGGCAATCTGTGGGGTCCTACATTACCTCCTGATTCTGGAAGAGGAAATTCTAATAGCAAATGCAGAACTTTGATCTTTGTAGACATGAGAAGAGCTGGCATTTAGGAACATTCATTTCAGGGAAATCAAATGATGTGTCTATATTTTTTACTACAGATAGTATAGGGAGCAGCCAGTTGAAGAACCAGATACAAAAAATCCAGCCCATTGGCAAGAAAATACTTCTCCTTAAATTCTGTATGCTATCATGGTATAGAATCAGGCTACAGTGCCACATAGGCCAACCAAGCGTAGAACCAAATCCACAAAATACTGGTAGACAAAGCAGCAAAAACAGGGACAATATTCAGCAGACAGGCCTTTCTACCCACAGCTCAGCATGTTCTGCCATCCGAAAAGCAAGGCCTCTTGTCAAGCTCAGCTATTTCCCTTCTCAGTGTATTCTAGCACCACTGATACCCACTGGTATCCTCCTGTAGAGTGCCATCATATTGTCATCATCCAAAGGGAAAACCCACACAGCAGAGCATACAGCAGTACACCCATGCTCCAAATATCCGCCTGAAAAACAAAAAGACAAGCTTACAAACCTGAAGCACCTCAAATGGCTTCCTGACAGACTGGATTGTCTGCCCTTGCCAAAGCCCACATATAGCCCATGAAAAGCTGGCTCTTTCCCTCAGGAAAAAAAACCTTATCGTCCCAGAGAAAGCATATAACCCTCATTCAATTGCCCTTCCACTCAGCTTAGAGCACTACTAAAACCAGCATCTTCACCTTAGCTCATCACACTGCTGCAGTTCCTTTTACAAGGATTTCACTGGCAAAAAATGAAATCAAAGCTGTTACTGGCTACGAGAGCTGTCAGCACAGTCACCTGTCAGGCTTTGCTGCTGTTCTCTTTATGTAGAGGCACAACAAGGTTCAGACACCTCACAGTGCAATTCTCACTTGGACTGTAAAGAAAAAGGAGGCTTGAAAAGCAGTGTGTGGAAAACAAAGAAACAAGAATTAGAACAACAGTGGGGCCATGGCACTTGTAGGAATTGCTCCGCCTTTAACAGCAGAGCGATTCAAGAAGGATGAGGGCATTCCAAACCAGACCAGTTTGGACAGATTAACAACTGCAAGTAGTGGGTTCCAAAATTCCAGACATGAAATCAAAGCTGGAAAAACTCTTCACATTTTCATCTCTCAATTTTTAGTACATTGTGCATTACAGTGCAAACAAGTCTTCACATACAACTTGGAAGCTAAAGACAAGTCTGACAAAACAGACTGCACAAAAATTTGACAAATGATGGAAAAGATAATTAACAGAGCAAATTGCTCTTTCAAAAACAGAGTTTATGTCTTCTGGTCATAACACTTCAGAAGCCTCAGAGGCTTCTTCTCCTGTGTATATTTTCATTCATCTTAGATTTTGCTTTCATTCAATGTGACCTCTCTAGGCAAATATTGTCTAAGACCATGAGTATCACATAAATGTGCAGATCTCAAGCTGCTCACTTATCTAGTACCCTTGGCATGATGCTTTATTTTCCTCAGCTGATCATCTAGATTGTGCCTGTTGATTGTGCAACAACAGCCTGTTGGTCTCGATTACCTGTGAGAGGCTCTAACTTTGGCCAGGAAAAATCATTTGAGGATAAGTAATTCTCTTGGAATCAGTAAGGGAGTCTTCCCATTCTTTCTTACCAGCACCCATCTTACATGTTAATAAAGGCTTCTGGAAATCAGTTTGAAGATCAAGAAACAATTCAGTTCAAGCATATGCAATCACAGGATTTGTACGTCACCTGCAAAAGTCATTTTATTCTATCCACAATCTCATCCTACATACAGTTCCTTAGAAGGTTCCTTAGGCACACCAACCCCATGCTCCTATTACAGACCCTTGCATAAGACAGGTGATATACCTACAAGATTATCTACAGCTTAGACTATGAAAACAGGGAGTCTAGCTAGAGAAAATAATCTACCTGTGCTTCTGAGCAATCTGTTAACCACTCTCACACAGTTCAGGCCATTCCAAACAAGATGCAATGACATGTCAGCCACAGAAACAGCTTGATTTTAGGGTGTTTGTTTGGACAAGCCCCTGTTGCATACGGTGGTCAAACATGCATTACTTGGGGGCACATTGTATTTGATTTAACAGATCCTCTTACCTTTGGCTTTGCACAGAGTCCAAAGTCTATCAGCTTCAAATTGTCAATCAGCAGATTTTCCCGGTGGATGAGAAAGCAGTCAGGAATGATTTCCACCCAAGTGCCCAAGGAAACATCTTTTCTCTTATTTCCTGCTGTGGACAGTGGTTCCCAGTCTACTCAAAGCTCGCTCGCTCTCGCTGTCTCAGAGATCTTCACTGACTGCTGGCAAGTTCCCATCTTCCAATATCCCAGGTGGGAAATACTAGCTTGTATCTGTTGGAAAGGACCTGGGGACTAGGAGGACAAGTGGTGAGAGACCACAGGCTGAATGCAAGCCAGCAGTGTGCTCTGACAGAAAAGAAGTACAACAAGATCATCAGCTGCATTAAAAAGCAGCACAACCAGACCAGGACAAGTCATTCCTGCTTCAACACTCATTGCACCACATCTACAATACTGTATCTGGTTTTTGGCCAGGAAGGATAACAACCTGAAACAAACTCTGTGGATGACCTCCAGCCTGTGCAGGGGGCTGAAGCTCCCACTCAGAGAAGAGAAGCTGGGGAGAAAGATGTTTGTTCAGAGTGCAGAGGAACCTCATGGCAGCTTCTCAATGCCTACGGGGTGGGGAGAGGGGGTGCGTATGAAGATTGACTGATGAGCGGGCTGCACCCCCTCATGGCCCAGACGCCGTGCACCAGGAATGGCGCATTGAGTGTCAGTAGCGGTACAGTGCCCGCGACGAGACCCTAGATGAGAAGACAAAAATAGTGCTTTGTCCGAAACCGCAGCATAATGCAGACCATATACCCCAGGACGAGAACATGCAGTCTCATCCCTCGGGCATGTGCTTTATTTTTCAGTGGGGAAAGGTTCTTTAGATAGAGGGATTTCATAAGATGCCTAGGAAAATGCTCGTGCTGTAATGATTTGCTTTACTGAGAGATACCAGCAGCTTACAAAATGCCAAGCTCTAACCTATTGGTGAGGAAATATTCAAGCCTTCCAGTACCTAACCTGTGCTTCAAGACTTCAGTGACAGAAAATCCATTGGATGGGGCCAGAGGAATGCATCTCACCCCATACCCTCTGTACAGCCACCATTTGTTTAAAGGATCACTCTTCCTTGAGGCACAAAACTAGAGCAGGTTACACAACAGACTGACACCACAAGGGCTTCTCTCGAGATACAAACTGCAGCAAAGAGCATCACAAAAATGTTGAAACCAACACTCAGATCAGATCTGTGTCTCTGCTCCGCTCATTAGGAGCATCATGTTTTACTCCCCTTTCAGAGGAAGATACTTCTTCAAGGATAACAAAATCCAGCTCAGCTACAGAACATAGTACCAAATAGCAATAATTATCTCACATTTCCTGTAGGGAAAGAATCCTAAGCACAAGATAATGAAGGATGTCTGAGCTTCAGCTGGGACTGAATTATTTTCTTCAGTGTCTGATACAATACAACGTTTTCATTCTAGAGAAACAATGGAGATAGCGCAGTGATGCTTACAGCTGCTGCCAGGCAGCGTTGTACAGAGCCACAGTCAATCTCAGCTGAGAGCCCAAGGAAGTGAGAAGGAACAGAACTAGGACAGCTGACTTAAACTGGCCAAAGGATATTCCATACTATATGACATATTGTGGAAGGAGTTTTGAAGGGGGTAGAACTTCATGTAAATCTCTTCCACTACTAGGAGGCTAACTGGACACTGATTGGTAGGTGGTGAGCAATTGCTTTTGCATTCATCATAACTATTATCCTTTCTCTATCTTCAGTACATCATTCTATCTCAACCCATTGAGTTCTACTTTGTGTTTTTTTTCCCCCTTCAATTCTCTCCTGCAATCCACTGGAATGGAGTGGAGTACTGTAACTCTCTCTGCCAACAGAAAAATAAAAACACATTCATTATTATTTATGGAAGACTGACTGCAGTTCAGGCTCACTGTGTTAGGTCTCTGGGCATAACCCTGACTGTGAACAGAAGCAATTGCTGAAACAGTCTGTCAAAAAAGACTGACTGAGCTCCTCTTCCAAAAGGGTCCTTAGAAACAATGCCATCAAACAGCTTCCCTGTAAGATAAGGTTATCTGAAAATGCATTTAGAGAGATATCACGAGAAAGATAAGTAAGAAGACAGCACAGAAAGCAGAAACTATTTCTGTACCTCTATGACTATAAATATTCTTTGATGTTCTCTCTTACAGTGATCCAATGGGCAAACAGTTTGATGACTCAGTTCTTATGGCGTCAATTTCTGTTTAGCATGAGGCAAGTCATCCTTAAGAGACCATAAAAGCAAGCCGATGAAATCGCTAAACTACTGCTGATCTACCAGGTTACCACATTGCTGACTGCTGTGGAACAGAAACAAGCACATATGGACAGTACACATTCAACATCAACTCAGCAATGACTGACATCACTCCCATAGAAATTCTGAAACAAGAGCTTGTGAAAATGAAAGAGTAAAACATTTCAGCATTTTCATTGGTATTTGGTAAAGTTGCGTAATAATGTAACAATAATGTAATGTAATGTAATGATGTAATAACTTCCTCCATTTTAAAGCCAGAGAATACCTGCCCTCTGAACAACGAGAACAAGATTTGTGGTGCTCTCGTTAAACTTTTTCCAGCTCTACAGCATCTTTCAAAGCAATGGGACCAGTAGGCGTGCATCTAGTGTACCATCCCACTGCCCCCGTTGTCTGAGAACTCCACAACTCCAACAGAAGATATTATCATATTTAAATGCGCTTTTTGGCTTACCCTACAGTAACTTTCTCCATGATTTTTAGTGCAACTTTTCACCGAGTAAGAAGATGTGCCGCCCGAGTTTTACTTGCAAAACCACCACAAATCAAAAGATCACAAGGATGCTTAAAGTGAGCGTGAAATTCTTTCTCTAATATAAATTTACAATTTCCAACTGGTTTAAAAAACGAATTCCCAAATGTTATACAATGAAACCTGACTTTAGACAGAACGGACAGGAGCTGTCAGTCTATTCTCAGATTAATTCTGGTGGTGAGGACAGACTGTTGGCGTGCCTGTTTCTGTACAAAGATGACACTTACCCGTTCAACTTTGGAGTGGGTATGAATTCCTAGTACTTGAAGAATTTCCTTCGTAGTCACTGCACAGACATCCTGAATGTGCAAGAACTGAAGATCCTCCAAGCACGGTGCAATTGAGGAAAGTGCAGCAGTGTTTCACATCCTACTTAGGACATATTCTTAGAGGCAGAAGGGAACCTCGTGGCAGATCCAGCAATGCTCATCTTCTCACCAACGTGCATCCCCCCTCTCACCAGTCAACACATAAACACAGTGCAGAAGCTGGCTTCAGAACTTAGGTTAACAAATGGAAAATCGCCTCAGGGCTTGGGCCACAGATCAGTAGCAGGGCTGGCTACATGCTAGGAAGCAGTGGAAGCCTTTCCCTGTTGAGTATAGCAGTGTCCCTGCACGCAACCCCACCAGCCCGAGAGCGTTGCCAAGCTGAGCTGCCTTGCTGTTTCTTGACGTCATTCACAATCTCTGCGAATGAGACTTCAGAATATCAGTCATAGGCTACTGATTGAGCACGAGCGTGCCTTTATTCAATAGGAAAAGGAAGGGGTGTGAGGTCTGGAGGAAAGATGGGACTCATTCTCTTGTCTGACGAGAGTGTCTCAGAGATCTGCGTTAGCCACGGAGCCTGAGACGTGGAGGCCTGCTTCGTACAACCCCCTTCAAGAGTCATTGTTCTGTAGCTGAGGAAAAGGTCTGTCTGGCTTGAATTTTCTCTGGCAAGAGCCACCTACCGGTAAATGTCTGCGGGGATGGAGGATGTGACAGTGAAGCTTTGTCTTCCACGACAGCGTAGTACACTTGGGTCTAGGAGGGTGAGGAGAGGCAGCAGTCACTGCCCGGTGTATGTTGTTCTAGGGCTGAGGCTTACTCCTTGCCGCAGAGCGATGATGGAGGCTGGAGATTTGATTCTGCTAGGGACAGCTCCACAGGTTGGAGCCAGGGATGGACAGGCGGGAGGACAGAGGTGTTAGGGAGCGAGCCACTGGGCGTCCAAGAGCATCAAAAGGCGCCTGGAAAAAGCATGACAGAGCCACAGCCGGGAAGCTTAGGGGTTTTCATGAGCAGATGTCCAGGAAAGCTAGGGGTTTGTTTGCTGGCCATAAATAAATGGTTAGCAGAGCTCTCGCTGCAGCGCATCCCAAAGTCAGGACAAAATGAACACCCAGAGCTCTGGGCCGCCAGCAATACCCACAGCCAGGAGCGTTGTAAGCTGAGCTGCCTTGATGTTTCTTGCACTCATCCCAATCTCTGTGAATGAAGACTCGGAATGCAGTCAAGGTGTTGATTGAGCACGAGCGTGCTTTTATTCAAATGGAACAAGGGAGGGCGTGAGAGGTCCAGGCTTTAAGATGGGACCAATCCTCTGTTGTTAAGGACATTGTGGTTCTGAGCCTAGGCTGTTGCTCGGAGCCTGGGACTCATGGCCTGATTCTACAGCCTCCTCCGAGATGCTTGCCTTCTCCTCTGTGACGCTGACCTGAGCCTGCATGGTGGTGTCGCTGTTGGGGCACTCGGGCTGTGCTTGGGCTGGGCTGTCCTCGAAAAGCTCTGGGTCAGAGTCCTGGCTGGTGCTTGTAGTGTCTGGCAGGCTTGTCAGGATCAGGCAGCTTCAGGAGGGTATGGGGATGAATTAGAGCTTGCACAATGATGACGTTCTTCTCTCCATTGCTGATTTCATATGGAAGGCTGTCACTTGAACTGCAGCATCCTGTGCTTCCCATGAGCTCTCCATTGAGGGAAGCACAGGATGCGTCATCATCAAATGCCCTTTGTCGCTGGGATAGACAAGGGCTCGAGTCACCTAGGAAGGAGTAGATGCACAGGGGTTAGTGTCATACATTCACAAGATCACAGAATCACAGAATGACCCGGGTTGAAAGGGACGTCAAGCATCATGTAGTTCCAACCCCCCTGCCTAGCAGGGCCACCAAACATACACATTTACTAGATCAGGTTGCCCAGGACCCTGTCCAAACTGTGTTGCTGACAAGCAGTGTTTTGTAAGCTGGACTTGCACCCTTACCTGCCAGGACCAAGACTTCTGCTTCAGAGGGCTCCCTGGCACTGCTCTGCAGGTTGGTGTTTCAGCCCACATGGGATGTTCTGTGCAGGCAGCAAGGCGTGAACACCAACTGCCAGCGGTTGACTCTGCCCTCCTACTGGAGACTTGGGTCTGACAGAGAGAAAACAGAGCATGCCTTGTCAGTCTGTTGCAGGGTGGGGAAGAGCTTGCACTGAAAGCCCTTGCCAATTAAGTTGCTCCATTCCTGCAACTGCCTGCTTTCTGCTGAAACACAGGCTTAGAAACCACGCTCTGTTTCAAACAGCAGAGGGATGCTTCCATTTCCTACAGCTCAGCCCTCAAGCCTGATGGCTACATTTCCTCTCAAACCATGTCATCAAGATGCAGAGCATGTGAGTAAAGTCTACCACAGCAGAACAGGACAGCAGGAGCTGGCAGGCTCATATTATATATAATGGACAAAAAAATAAACCAATTTTGAAAACCCTACCCGACCAATGAGATAGGGGCTGAATGGGAGTCCCTTATACCTTTTTAGATGGGGGAAGATCAATGACTGTGTGGAAGGTCCCTGGTACAGCTGCGGGGCCTTCCTCCACCTCGATGTCGCTGCTCCACGTAGCAGTGGGAGAGCTGCTCTGGCCGCTTCTCTGAGCCTGTGCCTCCTGCAGCGTGAGCAGCTTTGTAGCAGGAGACACAGACTTGGGCCCAGCCAGAGAACTGTGCCCTGCAAGGGAAAACCACAGGTAAGACGGAGGGATCCAGAAAGCAGCAGCACAAGCCATTCCCAGATACTGCATTTCTCGCAGACTTGCTTATCCGAGGACACTCAAAGAAGGAGGAGCTTTCAAAAAAAAACTCCTGTGCTTCAAAGGTATGCCCGTGGCAAAGGACACAACCGATAATTAAGAGCATGCTCTCTGTTCAAACAGGCAAAACAAAAAGCCTAGAAAAACTAGGGGGAAAGGGATCTCAGAAAGCTTTCCTGACACACTTCAATGCAAGCTTCACCTCATTGAAAGAACACCAAATGGCAGTGGCAGTTTTTCTCCTGTTAAGGTTTGGTTTAGACACCACTAAGGACCCAGCAACGGGCACCATATATCTTCTCTT
>NW_015439984.1:1402-7827 GCF_001577835.2 Coturnix japonica | reverse complement strand
ACACACCACAGAAAGAACTATATACGTAGGCTTTGTTTGATGCTAATTTTTGAATCGTGCATCGCTAGCAATAACAACCAAGTTGTGGAAAATCGTATCTCTCGGGCTCCCATGCTCAAGGAAACAAGACAAGGTTAACATTATTTAAATAAACGAAATATAGCCACAGGAGCAACTGCGGAAGTCCTTACACTTGCTAAACTAGAGTTCTGATATAGCTTGTGCTATCTCTACAAGGACAATGGCCCTAAATGGCGTTCCGCAATCATGTACGGCACTCATAAACTCAAAGCAGAAAATAAACACCAGCCATTAATAATGATTTATTATACAGCCTCTTACTTTCATTAAAGATATTGCTTATGTATCTTAAGTTGAATCATTGCCAAAAATAAATCAATTTTAACGTAATGGTAAGAACATAGTAGATAGTAAATCTTCACACATCTACTGGAAATAAATTTAAGCACTATAGACACATTATTAAGCAACAATTAAATTAGATACACCTCATTCGTGTAAAATCCTTTCCTATCTTATCAGGCAAAGTAGATTAGAATATAAGTTTACTAGGATTTGATGTACAAGCTGGAAATATCTGGGAATAGCCTCTCTCTAGCTGTATTTCAGTAAAATGTATCCCAGTTAATCGCTATTTATTAAGCATAAGCAACATAGCCTCTTCTTCAGTTTGTAAAATAAGACCCTGGGAAAAAGAATCCATGGACAACCGGAATGATTCTTAAAATCATAAACATTATAGAAACTCTTATATACATCATCACTAATTGGGATTTTCAAAATATAGCCAATAGCATCAAATTGAAAAAAAGACGGTAGCTCTGCAAAAAAAGCAACAAACCTCAAGAGACCCCATTGGATCATCGTTATTGTAAGCAGTGTTCACTATGACTCTGTACCAACGCAATCACATGAGCCTGCGGATGCAGTGTACAAATGGGAAATACCATTCAGGACCCTGAGCAGAAAAAGACAAGAGAGAATCCGTGGCCGGGGCGGCCGGCCCCGCCCGCACGCGCGCCTGGATGAGACAAGGGAAGTGCACCTTGTAGCAGGACGCCTGCTGGCGCTGCCTATCGCATCCACCGCCAACATGATCCTTTCTCTCTCACATATTCTGCAGTTTCTGCCTCTCAGAGAGACATAATAATCAGTGCTAACCACTAGGACAAGTAATTCATGCTCTCAAATGAACATAAAAGAGAATGGTCATAAACATGGATAACACAAAATGAGTTCATGTTCCTAACCTACTCCTTCAAATGACACCAGCAAAGTTGATTCCTCAGGGGTCTTTTCCAAAGATATATAAAATATAGGCGCAGGCAAAATGCGTCTAGATATTTTTAAGTGGAATAAATTTAACCACTATCTATCTTGTCATTTGCCATATCTCCTGTTCATCTTCAGGAATATTGTCAACGAGACACTTAAGAATGAAAGTTTAATGATTTATGTTATTACATAATAATTAGTTTAATTTTATATATATGGTATAACGCTTGTCAAATAAACAAAAAAGGGGAATTGTGGGATACAACCGAAAAGCTGTAGCAGAGCAGCAATCCTGAATAGCAGCAAGCAAACACATGGAACAAACAAGGACACCTCTGCCAAGAACAGAAGAAGCGAGTCTCACAGCTCTGATTGACTATGAGGCTGAATGGACAGTATGAAAAGTCGAGTTTGTAGAATGCTTTGTTCGACAAATAAAGGGTAATTGGGAAGTTGTAAAGCCGACGGACATGAAAGCTTAGACAAATAACACTTCTTGCAAGGTAATATAAGGATGTGAGAACTTGTAAAAAGGATTGGATCATTCACATCTGATACCGTGCCAGAGTACCGCAGTTGCCCCTTTTGTAGAGCACCAAAGCAATCGCTTGAGAGCAGTTCGGATTAGCCTCGAGACAACCAGCCAGCTGTGTAATGAGACCAATTGCAAATCTCTATACCAGTCTGTGCCACTAGACAGACTTCTGAGAGCTACCAAGCGATGCAACCTAGCAGAATTCAGAAGGGAAACCAAGAGAGCCTACCTGAGCTCCACTGCCTTTAAATGCTCTGTGGAGACATTTGGGTGATTTTGCATGGCTGAAGCAACTCTTTATTGCTTTGTATTACTGCAATCATCTTGCTTGTTTTAATGTACGTTGAAATGAGGTGTGTATTACGGCAGTGTAAAACCAGTGGGAATAGCTATGAAGAATACAAAAAGCACAAGCTAAGACAGAAAGTGGAGAGCGGAAGTTATTTGAAATCTTCCCTTTCCCAGAATGTAGTAATCTAGCAAAAGTATTTGCAAAGTCCAAGAAAAGGGGGATTGAGTTCGAACAAGGGGACAATCTAAGGCTTAGCTATTGCGGAGGGGCTTGGGTAAGCAGGATGTCAGGTCAGATAAGAAAAGAATATTTTGAAACTCCATTGTCAGCGTTATGGGGAACACTGGGCAAGGGACCAGCTGGAAACGGTTGCAGGCTGAAGTCAGCGCACAGTTTGATGAACAGCCGTGTGCTTCCTGCTGGATTGTGAGTTTCTGAGAACATCCGACCCCGACAGCTCCAGAAATGTCTCAGAAGAAGGAGGACAGACAGAGTCACTGCACATCCTTATTTCTTTTAAGGTTCACAGAGAGTCTGGTTCATTATGTACAGTGCATCTGGGCTACATTAAAAAGTTACAAGCTGAAGAGGAATTGATTTGAATAATGACGTTTTAGTGAAAAGCATTACAGTATTTTTAAAAAATAATAAGTTTTAATACATTACACTTATAAAAATCGATCAAAACAAAACAAAACAAAGAGTTTGCAACAGTAAAAAGCTGCATTACATGTCATGAATTCCAATAGACGGGCACTTCACTGCATTTAAAACAAATCTGGTCATCACTTTCCTCACAGCATTCTTGACTTCCTGGTTCCTCATGCTGTAGATAATAGGGTTCAGTGTTGAAGGCACTACTGAGTACAAAAGTGCCACCACCAGGTCCATGGATGGGGAGGAGATGGAGGGGGGCTTCAGGTAGGAAAAAATGCCAGTGCTGACAAATAAGGAGACCACAGCCAGGTGAGGGAGGCACGTGGAGAAGGCTTTGTGCCGTCCCTGCTCAGAGGGCATCCTCAGCACAGCCATGAAGATCTGCACATAGGACACAACTATGAAAACAAAGCACCCAAAGACTAAACTTATACTAAAAATGAGAAACACAACTTCCCTGAGGTAGGAGGCTGAGCAGGTGAGCTTGAGGATCTGAGGGATTTCACAGAAAAACTGGTTGACAACATTGCCTTGGCAGAGAGGCAGTGAAAACGTACTGGCAGTGTGCAGCAGGGAATTGAGAACCCCAGTGCCTTCTAGGCAGCTGCTGCCATGGTGGCACAAGCTCTGCTGTCCATCAAAATCCCGTAGTGCAGGGGCTTGCCAGATGCAACGCAGCGGTCATAGGAACATGATGGTGAGAAGGGAATACTCTGCTGAGATGAAGAAGAGAAAGATAAAGAGCTATTGCAGCACATCCTGTGTAGGTGATGTCCCTGGTTGTCCCAGAGGCGATTGGCCATGGCTTTGGGGAGAGTGGTGTAGATGCAGCCCAGGTCGAGGAGGGCCAGGTTGAGGAGGAAGAAGTACATGGGGGTGTGCAGGTGGCGGTCGCAGGCTACGGCTGTGCCTGATGGGGCCGTTGCCCCAGGAGGCCCAGGGCAGCCGTAGATGCCCAGGAAGAGCCAGAAGTGCAGAGGCAGCTGCAGCTGCCGCGTGTCTGCCAACGGCAGCAGGAGGAACTCGCTGATGGAGCTGCTGTTGGACATCTGCTGTTCCTGGACATGGGGAATCATCCCAGAAGAAAAAAAAAAAAAAAAAAAAAAAGTTAGATGAGATTTCTCTTGGCACAAACCTGTACTGTTCCTTGGTGACCTTCCTCCTGCTGTATAATCCAATCCTTTTTCATTTTCCGATGGAAATGTTGGTTCAGATCCACGGCCTAAGATTGTTGTCATGAGTTGGAATGTGGATGGGAGAGGAGAAGAGGCCTCTGCTGGTCAGCTCTGGAGAAGGCGACCCTGAACCACTGAGGTGGGTACACTGTAAAGTGGCAGGAATGCTCAGTTTTACTTGTAGAATGTGACGTCTTTCATAGCATCTCTCCACATCACCTCCCTGGGCTTTCTGGTAATGGAGAGATGCTAAGGCAAATACTTGCATCCTGCAGGGCAGTTCACAGCTTGGAAGGACCTCTCTCTTATAGAGAGAGCCAAGTGTCCTAATGATGGAGTCTCATTAAAAGAAATACAGCTCGTTTGCCAGCCTCACAGATTGTGTTGTCCACAGCCCTGAGCAGCTGCTCTCAGCCCGTGTGCTGGAGAAGGAAATGAGCTCACACCTGGAGAGATGGAGCTCTGCTCTGCTGGAGCTCTGGCTGCAGAGGAGGCGGTTCAAACCTGAATGGGATCAGCAAAGCTGATGCTCATTGTGTCCATCGAGCCAGGAAAGGCTGATGGAGCACGAGGATGCTGCTCACAAACCCACTCATCTCCAAAGCTACAGCACAGCAGTCTCAGTGCTGTGTTAATATATACAGCTTGTCTCCCATTTCTCCGGTCATCCCTACCCTAACAGCAGAAAAATGAACAAAAGGCAGGAATTCCCATGTTTGGTCCTCTTTTGTTTTTTTAAGTCCCCTCTGCAATGCCCCGAGCAGGCA
Organism: Coturnix japonica; assembly: GCF_001577835.2. NCBI lineage: Eukaryota > Metazoa > Chordata > Aves > Galliformes > Phasianidae > Coturnix > Coturnix japonica. The sequence continues at coordinate 3,105 of NW_015439984.1, read as the reverse complement.
GTGCAACTGTGAGCCTCCAGCCTCATGCAGCACCCTGAGGAGCAAAAGGCCCCTGTGCTGTTGGGGTCTCCTTCCCCCCCCCTCCCCCAACACACATCTCCCTACAGATACCTGTTCAGCTCCCCGGGCAGGCTGAGTGCTGAGCCTGGCTGGCAGCTGAATCCCTGCCCCGGCACAATGCCCTGGGATGCAGGGATCCTGGCTCTGCAGGACACCTTTACACTTCCATAGGGACGGGATTCGGCTGAATCCACTCGGGCATCTTATCCTGAGGTTGTAGTCCTGGCTCCTGGAGGGGACTCAGCTCCCTCCCATGCCTCCCACACACCCAGCCGGACCAGCACTGACCACACATCTGGACAGAAGCATCTGGCCCCCTGCATCCCTCCTCCTGCACAGCCTTCTTTCTCCTCCATCGCCATTCATTCCCGTCTTTGCCTGTTGCAGTCACGCTCCAGTTATCAGCTCTCACTGACTACATTTCCCTCTTGGATCCCCAATGCTATCCCCATGCTGGCTGTACCTCTCTCTCCCTGGCAGAGCTGCCATCTGTGTCACACGGGTTATGCTGCACTCGGTGACATCTCAGTGCCTGCTGTAAGATACCTGAAATATCCTTAAATAGGACATCTCCTTTTTTGGTCAGTGATCCTTGAAACCTTCATCTACAACACTGAGACCTCCCTAAGGAGCAGTTCAGGCCTTGAAGACTTGAGGGAAATGGCTTGTTAGGTCTTTCTGCACTGTAATGAGCCCCACAGCGTATGTGGTGTATGTGAACTTTGGGGACCGAGAGAAGACTGCTGTAAGCAAATGGTGGAGGTACAGTCAAAATGCTGTCCAGAAATGTTAGAGAGTGTTGGACCTGTAATTGGTCCCTGTGGGGCCATTACCAACAAAGCCTCACCACAGCTGTGTTTGAGCAGATAATTGGAGGCTGTCATTACAGGCAGGCTTTCATCTTTTTGCTTAGCGCCACTACTATGGCAAAGTGGGCTACAAACTTCAGTTCAAGATGATGAGCACAGCACCAAGAGATGGTCGCCTGACAATCACACCTGGTTTGACTGTGATGTTGTTGGCTATTCTCTCTTGTCAGTTGGCAAAGCACAAAGAGAAGTTTGTTACTGTCAGACTTTCCCTCTTTCTACTGCCACTATTGATAGAGGGTAGTAAGGGACACCAAACACTCCTTGAATAACTTCTCATTTTATAGTTCGTCATATACAGTCAGTTGGCCACGAAAACCATGGAGCCCATTGTCTGTGTGCTACACCACGTCAACTTCTAGGAAGCCGGTGAAACATTAGGACAAGTGAGGCTCTTCTTGAGATACTCCTTTAAAGAATTAAGAATAATTTGTATTGTTGTCCAGGCTGAGTGGCTTCTAGTAGACTCCCACAGTGACATCCACTTTATTTCCTTGACCCTTAATCAGTATGAAAGTAGGAATCAGGTAAATAGGCCCCTTTCACAGAATCACACAGAATCACACAGAATCACAGAATTGTAGGGGCTTGAAGGGACCTCTAGAGATCATCGAGTCCAACCCCTCTGCCAAAGCAGGCTCCCTGCACCATGTCACACAGGAAGGCGTCCAGGCGGGTCTTAAATATCTCCAGAGAAGGAGACTCCACCACCTCCCTGGGCAGCCTGTTCCAGTGCTCCGTCACCCTCACTGTAAAGAAGTTCTTCCGCACATT
>NW_015439984.1:0-1087 GCF_001577835.2 Coturnix japonica | reverse complement strand
CCCTAAGTCTCCCCTTATAGGAGAGGTTCTCCAGGCCCTTGGTTATCTTGGTGGCCCCCCGCTGGACTTTTTCCAAGAGATCCCTTTCATGAAGAGTAAGTATCCTAGGCTTTGGGGAATGTCAGAAGAAAAGGACCAGTGGGACATGTCGACATTGCTATAGTTACAGTACAGCTGGGTCTACAGTTAAGACAATACAGCTGGGTAGACATAAGTGAAGGGCAGCCAAAGAAACTTTGACTGATTGAGTGGAGGAGTTGGGTCAGAGCAACCTGAGGAAGACTTCTGACTTCATCCCAACGACCACCAGAGCAAGACCCCCGCTACAGACTGTGCATGCGTCAGTAGGAGGGACAGCATGTAAATGAATTCCCAGAAAAACAATGAATATGTTAATGATTTCTTGGAAATCTGTTGAATATGTATACGCTTGCTCTATAACTTTCTAATGCTTCTGTCCATTGATGCGCATGATAGGAGGAGTGATCCCCATGTGCCCAGAGCTGAATAAACACGTACCTGATTTATAACCTAATTCTGGATATAGAGTTTGATTCCGCACGTCACAATCTCTACAGCCACATCTCCTACATCCGCCTCTGATCTTATGGCCCAGGTAATACAAGAGGGGGCATTACTTTTGAAGCAGATTTTATCTGACTTAAAAGTTGGATGGCCTGAGAGGTCATTTCTAACATAAATGATGCCACGATGGGGAGATCGCTGCAGGGGAGGATGTTGGTCGAGCAGCCTGAGAACTCAGACCTCATCACATTTCACTTGCTCAGAGTTTGACTGCTACAAAAGCCTGAGTGTTTCTTTTTAGATGTCATCAAACCAGCCAAGGGGGTTTCCTGAGGAGAACCTTTCATATGAAATTGCTACCAAGTGTCATCCACCTGTTTTGCACTGATCTCAAAGAATAATAGAGGTGATCATGGACTGGCCTGAAGGTAAAAAGTTTGGAACATCACCAGCAGAAGAGGTGTCACGTGCTAAAGAGGCCCCACCATACAACGAATTACCAGAAAATGAAAAGAAATATGCCCTATTCACAGACGGATCATGTCGCATTGTAGGGAAGCAC
>NW_015439983.1:44376-45750 GCF_001577835.2 Coturnix japonica | reverse complement strand
GGTCTTGGGGGTGTATGGGGGTCGTTATGGGGTCTTGGGGGTGTATGGGGGTCGTTATGGGGTCATTGGGGTTAATGGGGGTGTATGGGGGTCGTTATGGGGTCATGGGGGGGTCCTTACGCCCCCTCCCCTATTTGCATTGCAGAAGCGGATGTCGGTGACGGAGGGGGGCATCCGTTACCCCGAGACCACCGAGGGGGGGCGCCCCAAACTGGGGGGGCTGATGGACCCCAGGCAGGGGGTCATTGAGCGAACAGGGAGGTGCCAGACCTGCGCCGGTAAATCCCATAAATAACCCCAATACATAACCCCCAACGACCCTAAATAACCCAAACCCTATAGGGAACCCCATAGGAGACCCCGAGGGACCCAAAGCCTTTGGAATTGAGCCCAAAATGAGCCTAAATGGGCCCAAAATGGGCCTAATTTGCCCCCCCCCCCCCAACCCTAAATAACCCCAACCCTATAAAGACCCCAAAGGGACCCAAAGCCTTTGGAATAGAGCCCAAAAAGGGCCCTAAATGAGTCCAAAATGGGCCCAAAATGACCCTATTTGCCCCCCCCCCCAACCCCAAATAACCCCAACCCTATAAAGACCCCAAAACGAGCCCCAAAATCCCCCTAAAATCCCATAAAATGAGCCCAAAATGGGCCTAAAATGACCCTATTTATCACCCCCCCCCAACCCCAAATAACCCCAACCCTATAAAGACCCCAAAGGGACCCAAAGCCTTTGGAATAGAACCCAAAATGGGCCTAAATGAGCCCAAAATGGACCTAAAATGACCCTATTTATCATCCCCCCCCAGGACCCTAAATAACCCCAACCCTATAAAGACCCCAAAAGGAGCCCCCAAATCCTCCTAAAATCCCATAAAATGACCCCAAAATGAACCTAAAATGACCCTATTTATCACCCCCCCCAACCCTAAATAACCCCAACCCTATAAAGACCCCAAAGGGACCCAAAGCCTTTGGAATAGATCCCAAAATGGGCCCTAAATGACCCTAAATGAGCCCAAATGACCCCAAAATGGGTCCCTATTGAGGTCCCTATTGGGGTCTCTCCCTTTATGGGGTCCCTATTGGGGTCTCTCCCTTTATAGGTCCCTATTGGGGTCTCTCCCTTTATAGGTCCCTATTGGGGTCTCTCCCTTTATGGGGTCCCTATTGGGGTCTCTCCCTTTATGGGTCCCTATTGGGGTCTCTCCCTTTATGGGGTCTCTATTGGGGTCTCTCCCTTTATGGGGTCTCTATTGGGGTCTCTCCCTTTATGGGGTCTCTATTGGGGTCTCTCCCTTTATAGGTCCCTATTGGGGTCTCTCCCTTTATGGGGTCCCTATTGGGGTCTCTATGGGGTCCCTATTGGGGTCT
>NW_015439983.1:36231-36961 GCF_001577835.2 Coturnix japonica | reverse complement strand
ATGGGGTCCCTATTGGGGTCTGTCTCCTTTATGGGGTCCCTATTGGGGTCTTTCCCTTTATGGGGTCTCTATTGGGGTCTTTCCCTTTATGGGTCCCTATTGGGCTCTCTATGGGGTCCGTATTGGGGTCTGTCCCTTTATGGGGTCCCTATTGGGGTCTGTCCCTTTATGGGGTCCCTATTGGGCTCTCTATGGGGTCCCTATTGGGGTCTGTCCCTTTATGGGGTCCCTTTATGGGGTCCCTATGATATATGGGGTTTCCCGTTGTCCCTATAGGGAACATGACGGAGTGCCCTTTATGGGGTCCCTTTATGGGGTCCCTATTGGGGTCTGTCCCTTTATGGGGTCCCTATTGGGGTCTGTCCCTTTATGGGTCCCTATTGGGGTCTCTCCCTTTATGGGGTCCCTATTGGGGTCTGTCCCTTTATGGGCTCCCTACTGGGGTCTGTCCCTTTATGGGTCCCTATTGGGGTCTGTCTCCTTTATGGGTTCCCTATTGGGGTCTGTCTCCTTTATGGGGTCCCTATTGGGGTCTGTCTCCTTTATGGGGTCCCTATTGGGGTCTGTCTCCTTTATGGGGTCCCTATTGGGGTCTGTCCCCTTTATGGGGTCCCTATTGGGGTCTCTCCCTTTATGGGTCCCTATTGGGGTCTGTCCCTTTATGGGGTCCCTATTGGGGTCTCTCCCTTTATGGGGTCCCTATTGGGGTCTGTCCCTTTATGGGGTCCCT
>NW_015439983.1:28169-30291 GCF_001577835.2 Coturnix japonica | reverse complement strand
TGGGGTCCCTATTGGGGTCTGTCCCTTTATGGGGTCCCTATTGGGGTCCCTATTGGGGTCTGTCCCTTTATGGGGTCCCTATATGGGGTCCCTATTGGGGTCTCTCCCTTTATAGGGTCCCTGTGATACATATGGGGTTTCTCCTTGTCCCTATAGGGAACATGACGGAGTGCCCCGGCCATTTTGGCCATATAGAACTGGCCAAACCCGTTTTCCACGTTGGATTTTTGGGGAAAACCATGAAAATCCTGCGCTGTGTTTGTTTCTTCTGCTCCAAACTGCTCGTGGACGCGGTAAGGGGGGAGGGGGGGGCTTTAAAATGGGGGGGGTCTTTTATATGAGGGGGGGACTTTTAACTGGGGGGGGGGGCTTTTATATGGGGAAGGGTTGGAGGTTTGAGGGTGGGGCTTTTATATGGGGGGGGGCTTTTATATCGGGGGGGCTTTTATATGGGGTTGATTTGGGGTTCTGAGGGGATTGTATTGGGATATTGGGTTGGATTGGGGTATTGGGGGCATTGAGGGGGTCGGATTGGGGTATTGGGGTCGGATTGGGGTATTGGGGGGGTTGGATTGGGGTTTTGGGGTTGGATTGGGGTATTTGGGGGGTATCAAAGGGGTTGGATTGGGGTATTGGGGTTGGTTTGGGGTATTGGGGTTGGATTGGGGTATTGGGGGGGTATCAAAGGGGTTGGATTGGGGTATTGGGGTTGGATTGGGGTCTTGGGGTTGGGTTGGATTGGGGTATTGGGTTGCATTGGGTATTGGGGTCGGATTGGGGTCTTGGGGTTGGGTTGGATTGGGGTATTGGGTTGGTTTGAGGTATTGAGGGTGTTGGATTTAGGTATTGGGGTTGGATTGGGGTATTGGGGTTGCATTGGGGTATTGGGGTCGGATTGGTGTACTGGGGTTGGATTCAGCTATTGGGGTATTGAGGGGATTAGATTGGGTTATTGAGGTATTAAGGGGGGATTGGGGGATTCTAAAGGTGTGGGAGCTGAATTAGGGTTCAATCAATATCCGAACTATATGGGGTGACATCAGGGCTATATGGGGTGCCATAAGGACTATATGGGGTGCCATAAGGGCTCTATGGGGTGACATCAGGGCTCTATGGGGTGCCATCAGGACTATATGGGGTGCCATAAGGGCTATATGGGGTGCCATAAGGGCTATATGGGGTGCCATAAGGACTCTATGGGGTGACATCAGGACTCTATGGGGTGNTATATGGGGTGCCATAAGGGCTATATGGGGTGCCATAAGGACTCTATGGGGTGACATCAGGACTCTATGGGGTGCCATCAGGGCTATATGGGGTGACATCAGGGCTCTATGGGGTGACATCAGATCTATATGGGGTGACATCAGGGCTATATGGGGTGCCATCAGGACTATATGGGGTGCCATCAGGGCTATATGGGGTGCCATAAGGACTATATGGGGTGCCATAAGGGCTATATGGGGTGACCCCTTTTCTCCCCCGCCCCATAACCAGAACAACCCCAAGATCAAAGACATCCTGGCCAAGTCCAAGGGGCAGCCCAAGAAGCGACTGACCCACGTGTACGACCTGTGCAAGGGGAAGAACATCTGCGAGGGGGGCGAGGAGATGGACCACAAGTTTGGGGTGGAGCAGCACGAGGCCGACGACGGCGCCCGCGAGAAGGTGACCCCGTCATTAATTAATTAACGGCCCCTTTGTTAATTATTGTTAATTGGTGGCGTTCGTTAAGGAGCTGGGGGTGGGAATGGGGGCTAATGGGGCTCTGCTGGTGGGTAGCGGTGATATGGGGAAGGTTCAGCCAGGGGAAGACCTTATAGACCATATAGATCCTATATGGAAGAGCAGGTATATATGGGAAGACCCTATAGATCCTATATGGAAGAGCAGGTATATATGGGAAGGTCCTATATGGGAAGATCTTATAGACCCTATAGATCCTATATGGGAAGACCCTATAGACCCTATAGATCCTATATGGAAGACATTGTATATATAGGAAGACCCTATAGATCCTATATGGCAGAGCAGGTATGTATGGGAAGACCCTATAGAAACTATAGATCCTATATGGAAGACCACGTATATATGGGAAGCCCCTATAGATCCTATATGGAAG
>NW_015439983.1:24718-27754 GCF_001577835.2 Coturnix japonica | reverse complement strand
CTATATGGAAGAGCAGGTATATATGGGAAGGCCCTATAGATCCTATATGGGAAGACCCTATAGATCCTATATGGAAGAGCAGGTATATATGGGAAGACCCTATAGATCCTATATGGAAGAGCAGGTATATATGGGAAGGTCCTATAGATCCTATATGGGAAGGTCCTATAGATCCTATATGGGAAGATCCTATAGATCCTATATGGAAGACCATGTATGTATGGGAAGACCCTATAGACCCTATAGATCCTATATGGGAAGACCCTATAGATCCTATATGGAAGAGCAGGTATATATGGGAAGGTCCTATAGATCCTATATGGGAAGACTCTATAGACCCTATAGATCCTATATGGAAGAGCAGGTATATATGGGAAGGCTATGGTGACCCTATAGATCCTATATGGAAGAGCATGTATATATGGGAAGACCCTATAGATCCTATATGGAAGACCTTGTATATATGGGAAGGCTTTGGTGACCCTATAGATCCTATCTGGAAGACCATGTATATATGGGAAGGCCCTATAGATCCTATATGGAGGACTATGTATATATGGGAATATCCTATCGATCCTATATGGAGGACTATGTATATATGGGAAGATCCTATCGATCCTATATGGAGGACTATGTATATATGGGAAGATCCTATCGATCCTATATGCAAGACCATGTATATATAGGAAGGCCCTATAGATCCTAGGTCCCTCCCATCCGCATCCCCATTTCCAGCCCCATTACTGATCCTATTACTGACCCCATTGCTTCCCCTATACCCCTGTAGGGTCACGGTGGCTGCGGTCTCTCCCAGCCCCATCACTGACTCCATTCCCTCCCCTATAAGCCTTATAGGGTCACGGTGGTTCCATTCTCTCCCAACCCCCATTCCCATCCCCATCAGTGACCCCATTCCTTCCCCTATACCCCTATAGGCTCATGGTGGCTCCTATAGGGTCAGGGTGTCTCCATACTCTCCCACCCCCATTACTGACCCTATACTCCCTCCCCTATACCCTTATAGGGTCACGGTGGCTGCGGTCGCTACCAGCCCCATCACTGACCCTATACTCCCTCCCCTATACCCTTATAGGGTCATGGTGGCTTCTATAGGGTCAGGGTGTCTCCATTCTCTCCCAGCCCCATTACTGACCCCATTCCCTCTCCTATACCCCTATAGGGTCACAGTGACTCCTATAGGGTCACAGTGTCTCCATTCTCTCCCATCCCCATTACTGACCCTATACTCCCTCCCCTATACCCCTATAGGGTCAGGGTGTCTCCATGCTCTCTCACCCCCGTTACTGACCCCATTCCCTCCCCTATACCCCTATAGGGTCACAGTGGCTGAGGTCTCTCCCAGGCCCCATCACTGAACCCATTCCCTTCCCTATAACCTTATAGGGTCACGGTGGCTCTTATAGGGTCAGGGTGTCTCCATGCTCTCCCATCCCCATTACTGACCCCATTCCCTCCCCTATACCCCTATAGGGTCACGGTGGCTGCGGTTGCTACCAGCCCCATTACTGATCCTATTACTGACCCCATTCCCTCCCCTATACCCCTATAGGGTCATGGTGGCTGCGGTCTCTCCCAACCCCATTCCCATCCCCATCACTGACCCCATTCCTTCCCCTATACCCCTATAGGGTCACGGTGGCTGTGGTCCCTTCCAGCCCCATTACTGATCCTATTACTTGACCCTATTCCCTCCCCTATACCCCTATAGGGTCACGGTGGCTGAGGTCCCTTCCAGCCCCATTACTGATCCTATTACTGACCCTATTCCCTCCCCTATACCCCTATAGGGTCACAGTGATTCCGTTCTCTCCCAACCCCATTCCCATCCCCATCACTGACTCCATTCCCTCCCCTATAACCCTTATAGGGTCACAGTGGTTCCGTTCTCTCCCAGCCCCATTCCCACCCCCATTACTAACCCCATTCCCTCCCTATACCCCTATAGGGTCACGGTGGCTGCGGTCTCTCCCAGCCCCATTACTGATCCTATTACTGTCCCCATTCCCTCCCTATACCCCTATAGGGTCACGGTGGCTGCGGTCTCTCCCAGCCCCATTACTGATCCTATTACTGTCCCCATTCCTTCCCCTATACCCCTATAGGGTCACGGTGGCTGCGGTCGCTACCAGCCCCATTACTGATCCTATTACTGACCCCATTCCCTCCCCTATACCCCTATAGGGTCACGGTGGCTGTGGTCGCTACCAGCCCCACTACTGACCCCATTCCTTCCCCTATACCCCTATAGGGTCACGGTGGCTGTGGTCCCTTCCAGCCCCATTACTGTCCCTATTACTGACCCCATTCCCTCCCCTATACTCCTATAGGGTCACGGTGGCTGAGGTCCCTTCCAGCCCCATTACTGATCCTATTACTGACCCCATTCCCTCCCCTATACCCCTATAGGGTCACGGTGGCTGTGGTCGCTACCAGCCCCATCACTGACCCTATACTCCCTTCCCTATACCCCTATAGGGTCAGGGTGTCTCCATGCTCTCCCACCCCCATTACTAACCCCATTCCCTCCCCTATACCCCTATAGGGTCACGGTGGCTGCGGTCTCTCCCATCCCCATTTCCAGCCCCATTACTGATCCTATTACTGACCCCATTCCTTCCCCTATGCCCCTATAGGGTCACGGTGGCTGAGGTCTCTCCCATCCCCATTACTGACCCTATACTCCCTCCCCTATACCCCTATAGGGCCACAGTGGTTCCGTTCTCTCCCAACCCCATTCCCATCCCCATTACTGACCCTATACTCCCTCCCCTATACCCCTATAGGGTCACGGTGGCTGTGGTCGCTACCAGCCCCATTACTGACCCCATTCCTTCCCCTATACCCCTATAGGGTCACGGTGGCTGTGGTCCCTTCCAGCCCCATTACTGATCCTATTACTGACCCCATTCCTTCCCCTATGCCCCTATAGGGTCACGGTGGCTGTGGTCTCTCCCATCCCCATTTCCAGCCCCATTACTGATCCTATTACTGACCCCATTCCCTCCCCTATACCCC
>NW_015439983.1:23200-23968 GCF_001577835.2 Coturnix japonica | reverse complement strand
CCAGCCCCATTACTGATCCTATTACTGACCCCATTCCCTCCCCTATACCCCTATAGGGTCACGGTGGCTGTGGTCTCTCCCATCCCCATTTCCAGCCCCATTACTGTCCCTATTACAGACCCCATTCCTTCCCCTATACCCCTATAGGGTCACGGTGGCTGCGGTCGCTACCAGCCCCGTATCCGCCGCGTGGGGCTGGAGCTTTACGCCGAATGGAAGCACGTCAACGAAGATTCCCAAGAGAAGAAAATCCTGCTGAGCCCCGAGCGCGTCCACGAGGTCCTGAAGCGCGTCCCCGACGACGAGTGCCTGGTGCTGGGCATGGACCCCAAATTCGCCCGGCCCGAGTGGATGGTGTGTACGGTGCTGCCGGTGCCGCCGCTCGCCGTGAGGCCTGCGGTCGTCATGCAGGGCTCGGCAAGGAATCAGGTAGGGGGGGTTCAAATATGGGGGCTATGGGGTGAAGTTTGGTGTCTTTAGGGTCTTTTTGGGGTCAGTGGGGTGAGGCCTGTGTGGGGCCTGTGTGGGGCCTGTGTGGGGCCTGTGTGGGGCCTGTGTGGGGCCTGTGTGGGGCCTGTGTGGGGCCTGTGTGAGGCCTGTGTGAGGCCTGTGTGAGGCCTGTGTGAGGCCTGTGTGAGGCCTGTGTGAGGCCTGTGTGAGGCCTGTGTGAGGCCTGTGGGGTTTGGTTTGGGGCCTGTGTGAGGCCTGTTTAAGGCCTGTTTGTGGCCTGCTTAAGGTCTGTGGGGTTTGGTTTGGGGCCTGTGTGAG
>NW_015439983.1:21307-23190 GCF_001577835.2 Coturnix japonica | reverse complement strand
CTGTGGGGTTTGGTTTGGGGCCTGTGTGAGGCCTGTTTAAGGCCTGTTTGTGGCCTGCTTAAGGTCTGTGGGGTTTGGTTTGGGGCCTGTGTGAGGCCTGTTTAAGGCCTGTTTGAGGCCTGTTTGAGGCCTGTGGGGTTTGGTTTGGGGCCTGTGTGAGGCCTGTGTGAGGCCTGTGTGAGGCCTGTGTGAGGCCTGTGTGAGGCCTGTGTGAGGCCGGTTTGAGGCCTGTTTGAGGCCTGTTTGAGGCCTGTTTGAGGCCGGTTTGAGGCCTGTTTGGGGCCTGTTTAAGGCCTGTGGGGTGAGGTTTGAGGCCTGTTTGGGGCCTGTTTGAGGCCTGTGGGGTTGGGTTTGGGGTCAGTGGGGTTAGGTTTGAGGCCTGTTTGGGGCTTGTTTGAGGCCTGTGGGGTTAGGTTTGAGGCCTGTTTAAGGCCTGTTTGAGGCCTGTGGGGTGGGGTTTGAGGCCTGCTTGGGGCCTGTTTGGGGTCTGTGGGGTTAAGTTTGAGGCCTATTTGAGGCCTGTGGGGTTAGGTTTGAGGCCTGGTTTGAGGCCTGTTTGAGGCCAGTGGGGTTGGGTTTGGGGCCTGTTTGGGGCGTGTTTGAGGCCTGTTTGGGGTCAGTAGGGTGAAGTTTGGGGCCTGTTTGAGGCCTGTGTGAGGTCAGTGGGGTTAGGTTTGGGGCCTGTTTGAGGCCTGTGTGAGGTCAGTGGGGTTGGGTTTGGGGCCTGTTTGGGGCCTGTTTGGGACCAGTGGGGTGAGGTTTGGGGCCTATTTGGGGCCTGTTTGAGGCCAGTGGGGTTAGGTTTGGGGTCAGTGGGGTTAGGTTTGGGGCCTGTTTGGGGCATGTTTGAGGCCTGTTTGAGGCCTGTGGGGTTAGGTTTGAGGCCTGCTTTGGGGCCTGTTTGGGGTCAATGGGGTGAGGTTTGGGGCCTGTTTGAGGCCTGTGGGGTGAGGTTTGAGGCCTGTTTGGGACCAGTGGGGTGAGGTTTGGGGCTTGCTTGGGGCCAATGGGGTGAGGTTTGAGGCCTGTTTGGGGTCAGTGGGGTTAGGTTTGAGGCCTGTTTGCAGCCTGTTTGAGGCCTGTGGGGTTAGGTTTGAGGCCTGTTTGAGGCCTGTTTGGGGCCTGTTTGGGGTCAGTAGGGTGAAGTTTGGAGCCTGTTTGGGGTCAGTAGGGGTGAGGTTTGGGGCCTGTTTGGGGCCTGTTTGGGACCAGTGAGGTGAGGTTTGGGCCTGTTTGGGACCAGTGGGATGAGCTTTGGGGCCTGTTTGGGGCCTGTTTGGGGTCAGTGGGGTTAGGTTTGAGGCCTGTTTGGGGCCTGTTTGGGAGCAGCGGGTCGAGGTTTGGGGCCTGTTTGGGGTCAGTGGGGTTAGGTTTGGGGCCTGGTTTGGGGCCTGTTTGGGAGCAGCAGGTTGAGGTTTGGGGCCTGTTTGGGGTCAGGGGGGTGAGGTTTAGGGCCTGTTTGGGACTTGTTTGAGGCCTGTTTGGGACCAGTGAGGTGAGGTTTGGGCCTGTTTGGGGCCTATTTGAGGCCTGTTTGGAGTCCTTTTTGAGGCCTGTCTGGGGCCTGCTTGAGGCCAGTGGGGTGAGGTTTAGGGCCTGTTTGGGGTCAGTGGGGTGAGGTTTAGGGCCTGTTTGAGGCCTGTTTTGGGGCCCGTTTGGGGCCTTTAGGACAACCTGGCCCCTTCTAATTCCGTTTTGGGGTCCCTGTTTGATGTGATGGGGGATCTTCACCATATCCCTCCCTATGTAGGACGACCTGACCCACAAGCTGGCGGACATAGTGAAGATCAACAACCAGCTGCGGCGCAACGAGCAGAACGGGGCGGCCGCTCACGTCATCGCCGAGGACGTCAAACTGCTGCAGTTCCATGTGGCCACCATGG
>NW_015439983.1:17037-19134 GCF_001577835.2 Coturnix japonica | reverse complement strand
AGGCTCTAACCCCCTATATCTCCCCCTATAGGCCATGCAGAAGTCAGGCCGCCCATTGAAGTCCCTGAAGCAGCGTCTGAAGGGGAAGGAGGGCCGCGTGCGGGGGAACCTGATGGGGAAGCGGGTGGATTTCTCGGCCCGAACCGTCATCACCCCCGACCCCAATTTGGCCATAGACCAGGTCGGCGTCCCCAGGTCCATAGCGGCCAATATGACCTTCGCCGAGATCGTAACGCCATTCAATATAGACAGGTATGGGGGATATATGGTATGGGGGTATGGGGTATGGTATGGGGTTGGTATAGGGCTATGGGGGGTCATTATAGGGGTATGGGGGTCATTATAGGGGTATGGGGTGTCCATAGCGGCCAACATGACCTTGTCTGAGATCGTCACGCTGTTCAATATAGACAGGTAGGGTATAGGGGGTGTTATAGGGGGTATAGGGTATGGTATAGGGGGGTATAGGGGTATTATATGGGTATTATAGGGGTATGGGGGGTATTATAGGGGTATGGGGGGTATAGGGGGTCCATCACTGCCAACATGACCTTCGCTGAGATCGTAACGCCATTCAATATAGACAGGTATGGTATAGGGGGATATAGGGGGTATAGGGTATGGTATGGGGTTGGTATTGGGGTATGGGGGGTATTATAGGGGTATAGGGGGTCCATTGCGGCCAACATGACCTTCGCCGAGATCGTAACGCCATTCAATATAGACAGGTATGGGGGATATAGGGTATAGGGGGTATGGGGTATGGTATAGGGGGGATATAGGGGTATTATAGGGGTATTATAGGGGTATGGGGGGTATAGGGTGTCCATCACAGCCAATATGACCTTCGCTGAGATCGTCACGCCATTCAATATAGACAGGTATGGTATAGGGGGATATAGGGGGTATAGGGTATGGTATGGGGTTGGTATAGGGGGTATAGGGTATAGTATGCGGTTGGTATAGGGGTATGGGGGGCATTATAGGGGTATGGGGGTCCATCACAGCCAACATGACCTTCGCTGAGATCGTAACGCCATTCAATATAGACAGGTAGGGTATGGGGGGTGTTATAGGGGGTATAGGGAGTATAGGGTATGGTATGGGGTTGTATAGGGGGGGTTAGGGGTAGGGGGTCATTATAGGGGTATGGGGGTATTATCGAGGGATGGTCTGGCCCGCGCCGCTATAGGAGGAGCTCCATCGCAGCAAAACTATGAGGACCGATTCGCCGAGTACAGTAAACGCCATCAATAATAGACTAGCTCTGAGCCGGCTATAAGGAGGTATAGGGAGGTAATTGAGGGGTTGGGCCATATGAGGGTATGGCAGGAAACGGTAATATTAGGGTTGGGGGGATATATAGGGCGGTCCATCGCAGCCAACATGACCTTCGCCGAGATGTAACGCCATTCGAATGATAGGGAAGGTAGGGGGTTATAGGGGGTGTTAATAAGGGGGTTATAGGGCTATGGTATGATTCGGCGTTGGATTATAGGGGTATTAATCGGAAATTTATCTGGGGGGTCATTGTAAGGGGCTTGCCTCGGGGGGTCATTTTCAGGGGAAGGACCCATCAACAGGGCACATAGTCATAACCCTAAAGCCACAGCCCCAAAGTCCAGGACGGTGAGCTGGTATCCTCATCCCCGTCAACCCCTGCCACACAAGTTAAAGCGCGAATTTTTGTCACAGAGTGTGCTTACAAACAGAAGCCCTTGGGATGGGAATGACACACAGCTGTCACGACTTGTAGATTTCAAGCTAATGGAGGAAGCCTGCTACCCATATACTTCACTCTACTGCACCACGTATTAGGGCTTGAGTAGTGGTTATGTAGCAGAGAGAGAGGGATACTGTAAGGAATCCCCATGAATCGTTCTTCCAGTAAATAGTTAACTGTATGTGGAATCATCGAACCTGGGTCCCCTTAGGGCCGCCTGATCTACGAAGCTCTAGTTGTTGCACATTGTATACAAGATCACACAGTGGATTGGACCATTCCAATTGGACAGCTGAAAATGAAAAAGTTAATTGTCGGCGGGGAAAAAAAAAGGAAGCAACGGGGCTGGATTGAAAAAATGATGTTGATTGGAG
>NW_015439983.1:15678-16806 GCF_001577835.2 Coturnix japonica | reverse complement strand
CCGTTGTTGTTGTTGTACGAGAGATGGTCATTATGGGTATTGGGGCGTCAATTATAGGGGTTATGGGGTCGTTATAGGTATGGGGTCATTATAGGGGTATGGGGGTCATTATAGGGGTATGGGGGGTCATTATAGGGGTATGGGGGGTCCATCGCTGTCAACATGACCTTTATTGGGATCATAACGCCATTCAACATTGACAGGTATGGTATGGGGGTATGGGGTATGGTATAGGGGGGGATATAGGGGTATGGGGTAGGTGACACATAGGGCCCCATGGGGACCCATAGGACCATATGGGGTCCCATAGGTGCCCCATAGCCCCCCATTGACCCCATAGGCTGCAGGAGCTGGTGCGCCGTGGGAACAGCCAGTACCCAGGAGCCAAGTACATCATTAGGGACAATGGGGACCGCATCGACCTGCGCTTCCACCCCAAACCCAGCGACCTGCACCTGCAGACCGGATACAAGGTCAGACATATAGGGGCTATAGGGGGAGCCTATGGGGGAACCTATGGGGGATGAGTCGCTATGGGGGCTGGGTATAAGAATGGGGGTCCCTATGGGGTCTGAGGGTCCCTATGGGGGCTGGAGGTCACTATGGGGGCTGGGAATACGGATGGGGGTCCCTGTGGGATCTGAGTGTACATATGGGTGTCCCTATGGGGTCTGAGGGTCCCTATGGGGTCTGGGGGTCACTATGGGGGCTGGGTATAAGAATGGGGGTCCCTATGGGGTCTGAGGGTCCCTATGGGGGCTGGGGGTCACTATGGGGGCTGGGTATACGTATGGGGGTCCCTGTGGGGTCTGAGTGTAGCTTTGAGTGTCCCTATGGGGGCTGAGTGTCCCTATGGGGTCTGAGTGTAGCTTTGAGGGTCCCTATGGGGTCTGAGTGTAGATGTGGGTGTCCCTATGGGGTCTTAGTGTCCCTATGGGGTCTGAGTGTAGCTTTGAGTGTCCCTATAGGGTCTGAGTGTAGATGTGGGTGTCCCTATGGGGTCTGGGTATACATATGGGTGTCCCTATGGGGCCTGACAGTAGGGTTTGGTGTTGTAGGGTATCTCTATGGGGTCTGAGTGTCCCTGTGGGGGCTGAGGGTCCCTATAGGGTCTGAGTGTAGATGTGG
>NW_015439983.1:5809-7693 GCF_001577835.2 Coturnix japonica | reverse complement strand
CTGACAGTAGGGTTTGGTGTTGTAGGGTATCTCTATGGGGTCTGAGTGTCCCTGTGGGGGCTGAGGGTCCCTATAGGGTCTGAGTGTAGATGTGGGTGTCTCTATGGGGTCTGAGTGTAGGTAAGGGGTCTGGATGTCCCTATGGGGTCTGAGTGTGTCTGTAGGTCTGAGTGTACGTATGGGTGTCCCTATGGGGTCTGAGTGTAGATGTGGGTGTCCCTATGGGGTCTGGGTGTCCCTATGGGGTCTGAGTGTAGATGTGGGTGTCCCTTTGGGGTCTGAGTGTCCCTTTGGGGTCTGGGTGTCCCTATGGGGTCTGAGTGTAGGGCATAGGTGTCCCTATGGGGTCTGAGTGTAGGTATGGGGTCTGGGTGTCCCTATGGGGTCTGAGGGTCCCTATGGGGTCTGAATGTAGGGCTTAGGTGTCCCTATGGGGTCTGAGTGACCCAGGTGTGGGTGTCCCTATGGGGTCTGAGGGTCCCTATGGGGGCTGGGGGTCCCTATGGGGGCTGGGGGTCCCTATGGGGGCTGGGGGTCACTATGGGGGCTGGGAATACGTATGGGGGTCCCTGTGGGGTCTGAGTGTACATATGGGGGCTGGGTATACATATGGGGGTCCCTGTGGGGTCTGAGTGTACATATGGGGGCTGAGGGTCACTATGGGGGCTGGGGGTCACTATGGGGGCTGGGTATATGTATGGGGGTCCCTATGGGGTCTGAGTGTACATATAGGGGCTGGGGGTCACTATGGGGGTTGGGTATATGTATGGGGGTCCCTGTGGGGTCTGAGTGTACATATGGGTGTCCCTATGGGGTCTGAGGGTCCCTATGGGGGCTGGGGGTCACTATGGGGGCTGGGAATACGGATGGGGGTCCCTATGGGGTCTGAGGGTCCCTATGGGGGCTGGGGGTCACTATGGGGGCTGGGAATACGGATGGGGGTCCCTGTGGGGTCTGAGTGTACATATGGGGGCTGAGGGTCACTATGGGGGCTGGGTATACGTATGGGGGTCCCTATGGGGTCTGAGGGTCCCTATGGGGGCTGGGGGTCACTATGGGGGCTGGGAATACGGATGGGGGTCACTGTGGGGTCTGAGTGTAGCTTTGAGGGTCCCTATGGGGGCTGAGTGTCCCTATAGGGTCTGAGTGTAGATGTGGGTGTCCCTATGGGGTCTGGGTATACATATGGGTGTCCCTATGGGGGCTGACAGTAGGGTTTGGTGTTGTAGGGTATCTCTATGGGGTCTGTGTGTCCCTGTGGGGGCTTAGTGTCCCTATGGGGGCTGTGGGTCCCTATGGGGTCTGAATGTAGGTATGGGGTCTGGGTGTCCCTATGGGGTCTGAGGGTCCCTATGGGGGCTGACAGTAGGGTTTGGTGTTGTAGGGTATCTCTATGGGGGCTGAGTGTAGGTCTGGGTGTCCCTATGGGGTCTGGGTGTCCCTATGGGGGCTGTGGGTCCCTATGGGGTCTGAGTGTAGGGCTTAGGTGTCCCTATGGGGTCTGAGTGTTGTAGGGTGTCGCTATGGGGTATGACTATAGGGTTTGGGTATCTTTATGGGTCTGCCCTATAGGGTCTGGTTGTATCTATGGGTCTGGGTGTCTCTATGGGTCTGCCCCATAGGGTTTCATTGTCTCTATGGGTCTGTTTGTCCCTATGGGTCTGCCCCATAGGGTTTCATTGTCTGTATGGGTCTGCCCCATAGGGTTTCATTGTCTCTATGGGTCTGTTTGTCTCTATGGGTCTGCCCCATAGGGTTTCATTGTCCCTATGGGTCTGGGTGTGTCTATGGGTCTGCCCCATAGGGTCTCATTGTCTCTATGGGTCTGCCCCATAGGGTCTCATTGTCCCTATGGGTCTCATTGTCCCTATGGGTCTCATTGTC
>NW_015439983.1:0-1614 GCF_001577835.2 Coturnix japonica | reverse complement strand
CTCATTGTCCCTATGGGTCTCATTGTCCCTATGGGTCTCATTGTCTCTATGGGTCTCATTGTCGCTATGGGTCTGCCCCATAGGGTCTCATTGTCTCTATGGGTCTCATTGTCGCTATGGGTCTGACCCATAGGGTCTCATTGTCCCTATGGGTTTCATTGTCCCTATGGGTCTGCCCCATAGGGTCTCATTGTCCCTATGGGTCTGCCCCATAGGGTCTCATTGTCCCTATGGGTCTGCCCCATAGGGTCTCATTGTCTCTATGGGTCTGTTTGTCTCTATGGGTCTGCCCCATAGGGTCTCATTGTCCCTATGGGTCTCATTGTCCCTATGGGTTTCATTGTCCCTATGGGTCTGCCCCATAGGGTTTCCTTATCTCTATGGGTCTGCCCCATAGGGTCTCATTGTCCCCATGGGTCTCATTGTCGCTATGGGTCTGCCCCATAGGGTCTCATTGTCTCTATGGGTCTGCCCCATAGGGTCTCATTCTCTGTATGGGTCTCATTGTCCCTATGGGTCTCATTGTCGCTATGGGTCTCATTGTCCCTATGGGTCTCATTGTCGCTCTGGGTCTGCCCCATAGGGTCTCATTGTCCCTATGGGTCTCATTGTCCCTATGGGTCTCATTGTCCCTATGGGTCTCATTGTCTCTATGGGTCTCGTTGTCGCTGTGGGTCTGACCCATAGATGTGTGGGGTTTCCAGGTGGAGCGCCACATGTGTGACGGGGACATCGTCATCTTTAACCGTCAGCCGACCCTACACAAGATGTCCATGATGGGGCACCGCGTCCGCATCCTGCCGTGGTCCACCTTCAGGCTCAACCTCAGGTGACCCACAAGTCTGCCCCATAAGTGGCCCCATAAGTGGCCCCATAAGTCAGTCACCCCATATGGCAGCCCACAACACACCCCATAAGTCATCCTGTAAGTCACCCCATAAGTCTGTTACAACACACCCCATAAGTCGCCCCATAAGACACCCCACAAGTCACCCCATAAGTCAGTTACCCCACAAGTCGCCCCACAAGTCACCCCATAAGTCAGTCACCCCATATGGCAGTCCACAACACACCCCATAAGTCTCCCCATAAGTCTGTTACAACACACCCCATAAGACACCCCACAAGTCACCCCATAAGTCAGTTACCCCACAATGCATCCAACAAGTCGCCCCACAACATACCCCACAAGTCACCCCATAAGTCGCTCCATAGGTCACCCCACAAGTCAGTTACCCCACATCACACCCCATAAGTCACCCCATAGGTCTGTTACCTCACATCACACCCCACAAGTAACCCCATAGGTCTGTTACCTCACATCACACCCTATAAGTCACCCCACAAGTCACCCCATAAGCCTGTTAACCTGCAACACACCCTAAATGTCACCCCATAAGTCAGTCAACCCACATCATATCTCATGTCAGTCACCCCGTAAGTCACACCCCATAAGTCAGTCACCCCCCTTATCACACATATATCTCCCTTATCACCCCCCTTATCACACATATCACCCCTACCCCCCCCTTATCGCCCCCCTTATCTCTTATCTCCCCTTATCAGTGTCACCACCCCCTATAACGCCGACTTTGATGGCGACGAGATGAACCT
>NW_015439982.1:40134-45782 GCF_001577835.2 Coturnix japonica | reverse complement strand
GGGAATTGGGGTCAATGGGTGGGGAATGGGGTGAATGGGGGCTGGGGGGATATTTGGTGGGCCTATGGGGTGTAATGGGGGGAATAGGGAATCCATGGCACAACCCGCGGGAGCAACAGGTAATGAGGGGTAATGGGGGGGATGGGGGATATGGGGATTCAATGGGCTCAATGGAGGCAATGGATCAATTGGGGTCAGTGGGTGGAAAAATTCAGGGCAATGGATCAATGGCATCAATGCGGGATCAATGGATCAATAGGATCAATGGGTTCAAATAGGATCTATAGGATCAATGGGATCAGTGGGGATCAATAGGATCAGTGGGGATCAATGGGATCAGTGGGGATCAATAGGATCAATGGGGTCCAGGTGGGGATCAATGGGGTCAATAGGATCAATGGAATCAATAGGATCAATGGGTCAGTGGGGATTCAATGGGGTCAATAGGATCAATGGAATCAATTGGGCCTGGGTCAATGGGGATCAATGAGATCAATGGGATGAATGGGGATCAATGGGGATCAATGGGTAATGGGGTCAATGGGGTCAATGTGATCATTGGGGCTCAAAAATGTGGCATCAATAGGATCAATGGGATCAAATAGGGGTCAATAGTATCAATTGGGGCAATGGAATGAATGGGGATCAATGCGGATCAATGGGATCAATGAGATCAACTGGGGATCAATGGGGATCAATGGATCAATAGGATCAATGGGATCAATGGGGTCAATGGGGATCAATGGGATCAATAGGATCAATGGGATCAATAGGATCTATAGGATCAATGGGATCAGTGGGGATCAATAGGATCAGTGGATCAATCGGGATCAGTGGGATCAATAGGGAATCAATTGGGGTCAGATGGGGGATCAATGGGTTCATAGGATCAATGGAATCAATAGGATCAATTGGGGTCAGTGGGGATCAGATGGGGTCACTAGGATTCAATGGAATCAACTGGGTCAATGGGGATCAATGAGATCAATGGGATGAATGGGATCAATGGGGATCAATGGGGGTAATGGGGTCAATGGGGTCAATGGGATCAGTGGGGCTCAATGGGGATCAATTAGGGATCAATGGATCAATGGCATCAATGAGGATCAATAAGGGGTCCAATGAGCATCAATTGGGGCAATAAGGATGAATGGGATCAATGGATCAATAGGGATCAATGGGCATTCCAATTGGGGATCCAAATGGGGATCAAAGGATCAATGGGTTCAATGGGGTCAATGGGGATCAATGGGATCAAAGGATCAATGGATCAATAGGTCTATAGGATCAATTGGGATCAGTGGGGATCAAAGGATCAGTGGGGATCACATGGGATCAGTGGGGATCAATAGATCAATGGGTCAGTGGGGATCAATGGGTACAATTAGGATCAATGGAATCAATAGGATCAATGGGTGTCAGTGGGATCAATGGTGGTCAATTAGGATCATGGGAATCAATGGGTTCAATGGGGATCAATTGAGACAATGGGATTGAATGGATCAATGGGGATCAATGGGGGTAATGGGGTCAATGGGGTCAATGGGATCAGTGGGGCTCAATGGGGATCAATAGGATCAATGGGATCAATAGGTGGTCAATGAGATCAATTGGGGCAATTAGGATGATAGGAAATCAATGGTATCAATGGGGTCAATGGGATCAATTGGGATCAATGGGGATCGAATGGGATCAAATAGGATCAATGGGATCAATGGGAGTCAATGGGGGATCAATGGGAATCGAATAGCGATCAATGGGATCAATAGATCTATAGGATCAATGGGATCAGTGGGGAATCACTAGGATCAGTGTGGGATTCAATGGGATCAGTGGGATCAATAGGATTCAATGGGGTCAGGGGGATCAATGGGGTCAATAGGATCAATGGAATCAATTAGGATCAATGGGGTTCAGGTGGGGATCAATGGGGTCAATAGGATCAATGGAATCAATGGGGTCAATGTGGGGATCAATGGAGCAATCAATGGGATTGGAATGGATCAATGGGGATCAATGGGGGTAAATGGGGTCAATGGGGTCAATGGGATCGGTGGGGCTCAATGGGGATCAATAGGATCAATGCCCAATGCATCAACTGGTATCAATAGGCGTCAATGTAGATCAATTGGTGGCAATTAGGATGAATGGGATCAATGGGATCAATGGGGATCAATGGGATCAATGGGATCAGATGGGGAATTCAATGCGGTATCAATAGAGATCAATGGGATCAATGGTCAATCGATCAATGGGATTTCAATCAGGATCAATGGATCAATAGGATCTATGGACAATGCGGATCAGTGGGGATCAATAGGATCAGTGGGGATCAATGGGATCGTGGGGATCAAATAGGATCAATGCGGGTCAGTGGGGATCGAATGGGGTCCAATAGGATTCAATGGATCAATAGGATTCAATGGTCATGGTGGGTATCAATGGCTCAATAGGCATCAATGGAATCAATGGGGTCAATGGGGATCAATTAGATCAATGGGATGAATGGGTAAATCAATGGGCCATCAAGGGTAATGGCGGTAATGGGGTTCAATGGGATCAGTGGGGCTCAATGGTGGATCAATTAATCCAATGGATCAATAGGGTCAATGAGATCAATTGGGGCGCCAATAGGATGAATGGGATCCAATGGGATCAATGGGGATGCAATGGGAATCAATGGGATCAATGGGGATCAATGGATCAATAGATCAATGGGAATCAATCGGGGTCAATGGATCAATGGGATCAATAGGATCAATGGGATCAATAGGATCTATAGGATCAATGGGATCAGTGGGGATCAATGGATCAGTGGAATCAATGGATCAGTGGGGATCAATAGGATCAAGATCGCGTGGGGATCAATGGGGTCAATAGTCAATGGAATCAATAGGATTCAATGGTCAAGTGGGTATCAATGGGGTTCAATAGGATCAATGGAATCAATGGCGGTCCCATATGGGATCAATGAGATCAATGGGATGAATGGGATCAATGGGGATTCAATGG
Source organism: Coturnix japonica (assembly GCF_001577835.2). Lineage (NCBI taxonomy): Eukaryota > Metazoa > Chordata > Aves > Galliformes > Phasianidae > Coturnix > Coturnix japonica. The sequence goes on along the minus strand of NW_015439982.1, from coordinate 42,770 downwards.
GGTAATGGGTCAAATGGGGTCAAAAATGGGATCAGTTGGGGCGCAATGGGGATCAATATGGATCAATGCGATCAATGGGATCAATGGATCAATAGGGTCAATGAGATCAATTGGCGGCAATTAGGATGAATGGTCAAATGGTATCAATTGGGGATCAATGGGATCAATGGATCAATGGGGATAATGGGAGATCAATAGGGATCAATGGGATCAATGGGGTCAATGAGGGTATCAATGGGATCAATAGGATCAAATGGGATTCAATAGGATCGTATTAGGTATCAATGGGGATCAGTGGGATCAATAGGATCAGTGGGGATACAATGGGAATCAGAGGGGATCAATAGGATCCAAATGGTCAGTGTGTATCAATTGGGTCAATAGGATCAATGGAATCAAATAGGATCATGGGGGTCAGTGGGGATCAATGGGGTCAATAGGATCAATGGAATCAAAGGGGGTCAATGGGGATCAATGAGATCAATGGGATGAATTGGATCAATGGGGATCAATGGGGGTTAATGGGGTCAATTGGGGTCAATGGGTCAGTGGGGCTTCAATTGGGGATTCAGTAGGATCAATGGGATCAATAGGGTCAATTGAGAATCAATTGGGGCAATAGGATGAATGGGATCAATGCGGATCAATGGGGAATCAAATGGGATCAATGGAATCAATGGGGCATCCAATGGGATCAATAGGATCAATGGGATCAAGGGGGGTCCAATGGGGATCAATGGGGTCAATTAGGCAATCAATGGTCAATAAGGATCTATAGGATTCAATGGGAATCAGTGGGATCAATAGGATCAGTGGGGATCAATGGGATCAGTGGGGATCAATAGGATCAATGGGGTCAGTGGGGATCAATGGGGTCAATAGGATCAATGGAATCAATAGGATCAATGGGGTCAGTGGGGATCAATGGGGTCAATAGGATCAATGGAATCAATGGGGTCAATGGGGGATCAATGAGCATCAATGGGATGAATTGGATCATATGCGGGATCAATGGGTAATGGGGGTCAATGGGGTTCAATGGATCAGTTGGGGCTCAATGGGGATCAATAGGATCAATGGGATCAATGGATCAATGGATCAATAGGGTCAATGAGATCAATTGGGCAATAGGATGATGGGATCAATGGGATCCAATGAGCGGATCAATGGGATCAATGGTATCAATGCGGGATCAATGGGCGGGATCAATAGGATCAATGGGATCAATGCGGGTCAATTGCGGCGATTCAATGGATCAATAGGATCAATGGATCAATTAGGATCTATAGGATCCAATGCGGAATCAGTGGGGATCAATAGGATCAGTGGGGATCAATGGGATCAGTGGGGAATCAATAGGATCAATGGGGTCAGTGGGGGATCAATGGGTCAATTAGGATCAATGGAAAATCAATAGGATCAATGGGGTCAGTGGGGATCAATGGGGTCAATAGGATCAATGGAATCAATGGGGTCAATGGGGATCAATGAGATCAATGGGATGAATGGGATCAATGGGGATCAATGGGGGTAATGGGATGAATGGGGATCAGTGGGGTCAATGGGGATAAATGGGATGAATGGGATGAATGGGGATCAATGGGGTCAATGGGGATGAATAGTATCAATGGGGATAAGTGGGGATCAATGGGATGAATGGGGGTCAATGGGATCAGTGGGGCTCAATGGGGATCAATAGGATCAATGGGATCAATGGGATCAGTGGGGATCAATGGGATCAATAGGATCAATGGGATCAATGGGATCAGTGGGGATCAATGGGGTCAATGGGATCAATGGGATCAATAGGATCAATGGGATCAGTGGGATCAATGGGATCAATGGGATCAATGGGGATCATTGGGGTCAATGGGATCAATGGGATCAATGGGGATCAATGGGATCAATTAGATCAATTGGGGCAATGGGATGAATGGGATCAATGGGGTCAATGGGATCAGTGGGGCTCAATGGGGATCAATAGGATCAATGGGATCAATGGGATCAATAGGGTCAATGAGATCAATTGGGGCAATAGGATGAATGGGATCAATGGGATCAATGGGGATCAATGGGATCAATGGGATCAATGGGCGCAATGGAGGCAATGGGATGAATGGGGGCAATGGGGATGAATGGGGGCAATGGGATGAATGGGATTAATGGAGATCAATGGGATCAATAGGATCAATGGGATCAATAGGATCAATGGGATCAATGGGGATCAATGGGATCAATAGGATCTATAGGATTAATGGGATCAGTGGGGATCAATAGGATCAATGGGGTCAATGGGGATCAATGGGATGAATGGGATCAATGGGGATCAATGGGGTCAATGGGGATCAATGGGATCAATAGGATCAATGGGATCAATGGGGATCAATGGGGGTAATGGGCTCAATGGGCTCAATGGGCTCAATGGGGGTAATGGGAAGAATGGGATCAATGAGATCAATGGGGATCAATGGGGGTCAATGGGATCAATGGGGATCAATGGGGATCAATGGGATCAATAGGATCAATAGGATCAATGGGATCAATGGGATCAATAGGATCAATGGTGACAAATACCCTAACCCTAAACCCCCCCCTCCATTTAAACCCACAGGCGTCAGAGCCACCCCAAAAGCTCC
>NW_015439982.1:32666-34225 GCF_001577835.2 Coturnix japonica | reverse complement strand
GGGGTCACTATGGGGCTGGGGAGGGTCCCTATAGGGGTGGGGGGGATCTCTATGGGGCTGGGGGAGGGGGGGGGTTCTGTGGGTCTAAGGGGGTTTCTGTGGGTCTAGGGGGTCTCTATGGGTCTGAAGGGGTCTCTATGGGTCTGGGGAGGGGGTTCTGTGGGTCTGAGGGGGTCTCTATGGGGCTGGGGGGGTCTTAATGGGTTTGGGGGGTCCCTATGGGTCTGAAGGGGTTTCTATGGGTCTGAGGGGGTCCCTATGGGTCTGAAGGGGTTTCTGTGGGGCTGGGGAGTTCTCTATGGGCCTGAAGGGGTCTCTATGGGTCTGGGGGGGGGTCCGTATGGGTCTGAAGGGGTCTCTATGGGTCAGAGGTGGTTCTCTATGGGTCTGGGGGGGGGTCTCTATGTGTCTGAAGGGGTTTCTATGGGTCTGGGGGGGGTTTCTATGGGTCAGAGATGGTGTCTATGGGGCTGTGGGGGGTCTCTATGGGTCTGACCCCCAAGCTGTGCCCCATAGGAGGCGCTGCACACTATGGGTCTGAGGATGAATCTATGGGTCTGAGGTTGAATCTATGGGTCTGAGGATGAATCTATGGGTCTGACCCCCAAGCTGTGCCCCATAGGAGGCACTGCACACTATGGGTCTGAAGGGGTTTCTATGGGTCTGGGGGGGGGTTTCTATGGGTCAGAGGTGGTTTCTATGGGTCTGGGGGGGGTCTCTATGGGTCTGAAGGGGTTTCTATGGGTCAGAGGTGGTTCTCTATGGGTCTGGGGGGGGGTCTCTGTGTGTCTGAAGGGGTTTCTATGGGTCTGGGGGGGGTTTCTATGGGTCAGAGATGGTGTCTATGGGGCTGGGGGGGTCCCTCTGGGTCTGAAGGGGTCTCTATGGGTCAGAGGTGGTTCTCTATGTGTCTGAAGGGGTTTCTATGGGTCTGGGGGGGTTTCTATGGGTCAGAGGTGGTTCTCTATGGGGCTGGGGGGGTCTCTATGGGTCTGAAGGGGTCTCTATGGGGCTGGGGGGGGTGTCTATGGGTCTGACCCCCAAGCTGTGCCCCATAGGAGGCGCTGCACACTATGGGTCTGAGGATGAATCTATGGGTCTGAGGATGAATCTATGGGTCTGAGGATGAATCTATGGGTCTGAGGTTGAATCTATGGGTCTGAGGATGAATCTATGGGTCTGAGATGGTGTCTATGGGGCTGGGGGTGTCTATGGGTCTGACCCCCAAGCTGTGCCCCATAGGAGGCGCTGCACACTATGGGGCTGAAGGGGTTTCTATGGGTCAGAAGTGGTTCTCTATGTGTCTGAAGGGGTTTCTGTGGGTCTGGGGGGGGTTTCTATGGTGCTGGGGGTGTCTCTGTGGGTCTGAAGGGGTCTCTATGGGGCTGGGGGTGTCTCTATGGGTCTGACCCCCAAGCTGTGCCCCATAGGAGGCGCTGCACACTATGGGTCTGAAGGGGTTTCTATGGGTCTGGGGGGGTCCCTATGGGTCTAAGGGGTCTCTATGGGTCTGGGGGTGTCTCTATGGGTCTGGGGGTGTCTCTATGGGTCTGACCCCC
>NW_015439982.1:28371-29925 GCF_001577835.2 Coturnix japonica | reverse complement strand
TGGGGGGGTCTTAAAGGGCCTGGGGGGTCTTAAAGGGGATTTAGGGGTCCTGGGGGGGTCCTTGGGGGTCTTAAAGGACCTGGGGGGGTCCATGGGGGTCTCTGAGTGCTGCCCCCCCCCCTCCAGGAGTTCAAGGTGGAGCTGGAGCAGTCGCTGCTGTACGGGCTGTACCACTCCCTGCACCACTACAAGTACCACACCTTCCTGCGCTGCAAGGACGAGGTGCGACACATAGAGACACATAGAGACCCACAGAGACCCATAGAGACCCATAGCGACCCACAGTGACCCCATAGGGACACATAGAGACCCCATAGGGACACATAGAGACCCATAGCGACCCATAGAGACCCATAGCGACACATAGAGACCCATAGAGACCCATAGAGACACATAGGGACACATAGAGACCCCATAGGGACCCATAGAGACCCCATAGAAACCCATAGTGACCCATAGCGACCCATAGAGACCCCATAGAGACACATAGCGACCCATAGAGACACATAGAGACACATAGAGACACATAGAGACACATAGAGACACATAGAGACCCATAGAGACCCATAGCGACCCATAGAGACCCCATAGAAACCCCATAGTGACCCATAGAGACCCCATAGCGACCCATAGAGACCCCATAGGGACACATAGAGACCCCATAGAAACCCCATAGTGACCCATAGAGACCCCATAGCGACCCATAGAGACACATAGGGACACATAGGGACCCCATAGGGATACATAGGGACCCATAGCGACCCCATAGAGACACATAGAAACCCATAGCGACCCATAGCGACCCATAGCGACCCCATAGGGACCCATAGCGACCCCATAGCGACCCATAGAAACCCATAGAGACCCATAGAAACCCATAGCGACACATAGCGACCCATAGCGACCCCATAGCGACCCATAGAGACCCATAGCGACACATAGCGACCCACAGCGACCCATAGAAACCCATAGCGACCCATAGAGACCCATAGAGACCCCATAGGGACACATAGCGACCCATAGCGACCCATAGAGACACATAGGGACACATAGAGACCCATAGCGACCCATAGAGACCCATAGCGACCCATAGCGACCCATAGAGACCCCATAGAGACCCCATAGGGACACATAGCGACCCCATAGAAACCCCATAGTGACCCATAGGGACACATAGAGACCCATAGAGACCCATAGGGACCCATAAGGACACATAGAGACCCATAGCGACCCCATAGAGACACATAGAGACCCATAGAAACCCATAGAGACCCCATAGCGACCCACAGCGACCCCATAGCGACCCATAGGGACCCATAGAGACCCATAGAGACCCATAGGGACACATAGCGACCCCATAGGGACACATAGAGACCCATAGAGACCCATAGCGACCCATAGCGACCCCATAGAAACCCCATAGAGACACATAGCACCCCATAGAAACCCATAGCGACCCACAGCGACCCATAGGGACACATAGGGACACATAGAGACCCATAGGGACCAATAGAGACCCATAGGGACACATAGGGACACATAGAGACCCATAGC
>NW_015439982.1:24722-26621 GCF_001577835.2 Coturnix japonica | reverse complement strand
ATAGGGACACATAGGGACACATAGGGACCCATAGAGACCTATAGGGACCCATAGAGACCCATAGAGACCCCATAGGGACCCATAGCGACACATAGAGACCCCATAGGGACACATAGAGACCCATAGAGACCCATAGCGACCCATAGCGACCCCATAGAAACCCCATAGAGACACATAGCACCCCATAGAAACCCCATAGTGACCCATAGGGACACATAGGGACCCATAGAGACACATAGCGACCCATAGCGACCCCATAGCGACCCACAGAGACCCACAGAGACCCCATAGGGACCCATAGGGACACATAGGGATCCATAGGGACCCATAGAGACCCCATAGGGACCCATAGAGACCCATAGGGACCCATAGAAACCCATAGTGACCCATAGCGACCCCATAGAGACCCATAGAAACCCATAGGGACACATAGAGACCCCATAGGGACACATAGAGACCCCATAGGGATACATAGGGACACATAGGGACACATAGCGACCCATAAGGACACATAGAGACCCATAGCGACCCCATAGCAACCCCATAGCAACCCCATAGCAACCCATAGCAACCCCATAGGAATCCATAGAGACACATAGAGACCCATAGGGACACATAGGGATCCATAGGGACCCATAGGGACCCATAGAGACCCATAGGGACACATAGGGACACATAGAGACACACAGGGATCCATAGAGACCCACAGAGACCCCATAGGGACACATAGAGACCCCATAGGGACACATAGAGACCCATAGCGACCCATAGAGACACATAGGGACCCATAGGGACACATAGGGACACATAGAGACCCCATAGAGACCCATAGGGACCCATAGAGATCCATAGGGACCCACAGCGACCCATAGAAACCCATAGGGACCCATAGCGACCCATAGGGACACCTAGAGACCCATAGCAACCCCATAGTGACCCATAGGGACACATAGGGATACATAGTGACCCCATAGAGACACATAGGAACCCATAGAAACCCATAGAGATCCTATAGCAACCCATAGCGACCCCATAGGGACCAATAGAGACCCATAGGGACACATAGAGACACATAGGGACACATAGAGACCCATAGCGACCCCATAGGGACACATAGGGACCCATAGGGACCCATAGGGACACATAGAGACCCATAGGGACACATAGAGACCCATAGAGACCCATAGGGACACATAGAGACCCATAGGGACACCTAGAGACCCATAGGGACACATAGAGACCCATAGAGACCCATAGCGACCCATAGAGACCCATAGAGACCCATAGAGACCCATAGCAACCCATAGAGACACATAGGGACCCCATAGCGACACATAGCGACACATAGCGACCCCATAGGGACACATAGAGACCCCATAGCGACCCCATAGGGACCCATAGGGACACATAGAGACCCCATAGCGACCCCACAGCGACCCATAGCGACCCATAGAGACCCATAGCGACCCATAGAGACCCATAGCGACCCATAGGGACACATAGAGACCCATAGCGACCCCATAGGGACACATAGCGACCCCATAGGGACACATAGGGGCACATAGAGACCCCATAGCGACCCATAGCGACCCCATAGCGACCCATAGCGACCCCATAGGGACCCATAGGGACACATAGGGACCCATAGCGACCCATAGAGACCCATAGGGACCCATAGAGACCCATAGCAACCCCATAGGGACACATAGAGACACATAGAGACCCATAGGGACCCATAGAGACCCATAGCGACCCATAGAGACCCATAGAAACCCCATAGAGACCCATATCTCCCCCCTTTTGCCCCATATGTACCCCTTTTTCACCCCATATCTCCTCCCTTTTCACCCCATATCTCCCCCATTTAACCCCATATCCCCCCCTATTTCTCCCCCTCTT
>NW_015439982.1:19538-22270 GCF_001577835.2 Coturnix japonica | reverse complement strand
ACGGCCATTGAGGGTGGGCTGGCGGATGTGGGGCAGGAGGAAGTAGTTCAGCGCTGCATGAGGAACCACGACTGGTTGGAGCGGCTCTTCCAGAGCTTCAGCGAGCTGCTGGCGCGGGCACGGGCACACTGCGCCTAATGGGGGGCTATGGGGCACTTATGGGGCTATGGGACCCTCTATGGGGCTGCCAGGACCTTCTATGGGGCAGCCAGGACCCTCTATGGGGCTATGGCACCCTCTATGGGGCTGCCAGGACCTTCTATGTGGCAGCCAGGACCATCTATGGGGCAGCCAGGTCCTTCTATGGGGCAGCCTGATTCCTCTGTGGGGCTGCCAGGTCCATCTGGGGCCCATGGGACACTCTATGGGGCTGCCAGGACCTTCTGTGGGGCTGCCAAGTCATTCTATGGGGCTATGGGACCCTCTATGGGGCTGCCAGGACCTTCTATGGGGCTGCCAGGACCTTCTATGGGGTTGATGTGTCCATCTATGGGGCTGCCAGGACCTTCTATGGGGCTGCCAGGACCCTCTATGGGGCTATGGGACCCTCTATGGGGCTGCCAGGACCTTCTATGGGGCCTATGGGACCCTCTATGGGGCAACCGGGTCCTATGGGGCAGCCAGGTCCTTCAATTGGGCTGCCAGGACCTTCTATGGGGCCTATGGGACCCTCTATGGGGCAGCCGGGTCCTATGGGGCAGCCAGGACCTTCTATAGGGCTGCCAGGTCCATCTATGGGGCTGCCAGGACCCTCTATGGGGCAGCCAGGACCCTCTATGGGGCTATGGGACCCTCTATGGGGCTGCCAGGACTTTCTATGGGGCTGATGGGACCCTCTATGGGGCTGCCAGGACCCTCTATGGGGCAGCTGGGTCCATCTATGGGGCTGCCAGGACCTTCTATGAGCTGATGTGACCTTCTATGGGGCTGATGGGACCCTCTATGGGGCTGCCAGGTCCATCTATGGGGCAGCTGGAAGCTCTAAAGGGACCTTTGGGGGCACTTCCGGGCTACTTCCGGTTGGGGGGCACTTATGGGGCTGATGGGACCCTCTATGGGGCTGCCAGGTCCATCTACGGGGCAGCCAGGTCCTTCTATGGGGCTGCCAGGACCTTCTATGGGGCAGCCGGGTCCTATGGGGCTGCCAGGACCCTCTGTGGGGCTGATGGGTCCAATGGGGCAGCCAAGTCCTTCTATGGGGCTGCCAGGTCCTTCCATGGGGCTGATGTGACCTTCTATGGGGCTGATGGGTCCAATGGGGCAGCCAGGACCTTCTATGGGGCTGCCAGGTCCTTCTATGGGGCAGCCGGGTCCCTCTGTGGGGTTGATGTGTCCTTCTATGGGGCTGCCAGGTCCATCTATGGGGCTGCCAGGACCTTCTGTGGGGCTGATGGGACCCTCTATGGGGCTGCCAGGTCCATCTATGGGGTTGCCACGACCTTCTATGGGGCTGATGGGACCCTCTATGGGGCAGCTGGGTCCTTCTATGGGGCAGCCAGGATCCTCTATGGGGCTGCCAGATCCATCTATGGGGCTGATGGGTCCAATGGGGCAGCCAGGACCTTCTATGGGGCTGCCAGGTCCATCTATGGGGCAGCCAGGTCCTTCTATGGGGCAGCCGGGTCCCTCTGTGGGGTTGATGTGTCCTTCTATGGGGCTGCCAGGACCTTCTATGGGGCAGCTGGGTCCTATGGGGCTGCCAGGACCTTCTATGGGGCTATGGGACCCTCTATGGGGCTGCCAGGACCTATGGGGCAGCCTGATTCCTCTGTGGGGCTGCCAGGTCCATCTGGGGCCCATGGGACACTCTGTGGGGCTGCCAGGACTTTCTATGGGGTTGATGTGTCCTATGGGGCTGCCAGGTCCATCTATGGGGCTGCTGGGTCCTATGGGGCCCATGGGACCCTCTATGGGGCAGCCAGGTCCTTCTATGGGGCTGCCAGGACCTTCTATGGGGCAGCCGGGTCCTATGGGGCTGCCAGGACCCTCTGTGGGGCTATGGGACCCTCTATGGGGCTGCCACGACCTTCTATGGGGCTGATGGGACCCTCTATGGGGCAGCTGGGTCCTTCTATGGGGCAGCCAGGACCTTCTATGGGGCAGCCGGGTCCTATGGGGCTGCCAGGACCTTCTATGGGGCTGATGTGACCTTCTATGGGGCTGCTGGGTCCTATGGGGCCCATGGGACCTTCTATGGGGCTGCCAGGTTCATCTATGGGGCTGCCAGGTCCATTTATGGGGCTGCCAGGACCTTCTATGGGGTTGATGTGTCCATCTATGGGGCTGCCAGGACCTTCTATAGGGCTGCCAGGACCTTCTATGGGGCCCATGGGACCCTCTATGGGGCTGATGGGACCCTCTATGGGGCTGCCAGGACCTTCTATGGGGCAACCGGAAGCTCTAAAGGGACCTTTGGGGGCACTTCCGGGCTACTTCCGGTTCCGGCATGGAGACTTCCGGGGTTACTTCCGGTTATATCAAGGCAACTTCCGGTTATGGGGCAGCCATTAGCTCTAAAGGGACTTTTAGGGGCACTTCCGGTTACATCAAGGGGGACTTCCGGGTACACTTCCGGTTTCGTCAAGGGGATTTCCGGGGGGGCACTTCCGGTTCCATCAGGGAGGACTTCCGGGACCTATTGGGGTTATTTAAGGTCACTTCCATTTGGGGTTATTCGAGGTCATTTCGAGATGGGGTTACTTGAGGTCATCTCCATCCGGGGTTATTTGAGG
>NW_015439982.1:15295-19151 GCF_001577835.2 Coturnix japonica | reverse complement strand
GATAATGGGGGGTCTTTAATTGGGGGGGGCTGCCAAGGGGGGATTTAAAGGGGGGTTAATGGGGGGGGGGTCTTTAATTGGGGGTTCCAAGGGGGGGTTCATTAATGGGGTATAAATGGGCTTTTAATGGGGGGGGGTCTTTATTGGGGGGGGTTAATGGGGCGGGGTCTTTGAATTGGGGGGGCTCGCAATGGGGGGTTACTTTATGAAGGGGGGGTTTATGGGGGGGCTATAAAGGGGGGAGGTATTAAATTGGGTTTTAATGGGGGTTCTTTATTGGGGAAGGGGGTTTAAGGGAGGGGTCTTGAATTAGGGGTCCAAGGGGGGGGCATAAAATGGGGGCGGGGTATGTTTAAGGGCTTAATTGGGGGGGGTCTTTAGTTGGGGGGGGTTACTGGGGGGGTCTTGGAATTAGGGGGTCCAGAAGGGGGGCATAAGTGGGGGGGTATTTAAAGGGGTTTAATGGGGGGGGGGTCTTTATTGGGGGTTAATGGGGTTCTTGATTGGGGGGGGCTCCAAGGGGGATTTAAAAGGGGGGTTTAATGGGGGGGTCTTTATTGGGGGTCCAAGGGGCATAAATGGTGGGGGGGTATTAAAGGGGTTTAATTGGGGGGGTCTTGAATTGGGAGGTCCCAAGGAGGGGCATAAATTTGGGGGTATTAAAGGAGGTTTAATGGGGGGGGGGTCTTTTTGGTGGGTCTTTAATTGGGGGTCTCAATGGGGGGTTCTTTATGAAGGGGGGGTGTATGGGGGCTATAAAGGGGGGAGGTATTAAATGGGGTTTAATTGGGGGGGGGGTCTTTATTGTTTGTGGGGTTAATGGGGGGTCTTGAAATTGGGAGGGGTCCAAAAGGGGGGGTATAAGTTGCGGGGGGGTATAAAGGGGGTTTAATGGGGGGGGTCTTTATTGGGGTGTTAATGGGGGGGTCTTTAATTTTGGTGGGGGCTCCCAAGGGGGGATTTAAAGGGGGTTTTAATGGGGGGGGGTCTTTATTGGGGGGTTTAATGGGGGGGGCATAAGGGGTGGTGAATTAAAGGTTTAATGGAGGGGGTCTTGAATTGGGGGTCCTCAGGGGGGCATAAGTGGGGGGGTATTAACAGGAGGTTTAATGGGGGTCTTTTTATTGGGGGTTTGAATAGGGGGGGCATTAAAGGGGGGTGAAAGTTAAAGGGTTTTAATTGGGGGGGGTCTTTGAATTGGGGGTCCAAAGGGGGGCATTAAGGGGGTATTAAAGGGGGGATTAATGGGGGGGGTCTTATTGGGGGGGGTTTAAAGGGGGTTTAATGAGGCGGGGGGCATAAAGGGGGGATCATTAAAATGTGGTTTAATATGGGGGGGTCTTTATTGGGAGGCTAATGGGGGGGTCTTTGAATTGGGGGCTCCTGGGGGGGCTCCAAGGGATTTAAAGGGGGTTTAATTGGGGGGGCGGGTTTTAAAGGGGGGTGAAATTAAAGGGTGTTAATGGGGGGGTTTCTTGAATTGGGGGTTTCCAAGGGGGCAGAAAAGGGGCGGTATTAAAGGGGTGAATGGGGGGGGGTCTTTATTTGGGGGGTAGGCAATGGGGGGCCTATCAAGGTGGGAATTAAGGGGGGTTTTAATGGGGGTCTTTATTGGGGGGGTTTAAGGGGGATTGAATGGGGGGGTCTTGAATTCGGGGGGGCTTTATGGGGGCTCCAAGGGGAGGGATTAAATAGGGTTTAATGGGCTTTTTAGGGGTTTAAAGTGGGGGTTTAATGGGGGGTCTTGAATTGGGGGCTCCCAAGGGGGGGATGTAAAGGGGTGTAATTGGGGGGGCTTGAATAGGGGGTCCAAGGGGGGGGCATTAATGGGGGGGGCATTAATGGGGTTTAATGGGGGGGTCTTTGATTGGGGGGCATAAAAGGGGGGGAAAATTAAAGGGTTTAACGGGGGGGGGTCTTTGACATTAGGGGGTCCAAGGGGGGGCATAAATTGGGGGGGGGGTTATTAAAGGGGTATTAATGGCGGAGCCACGGCCCGCCAACCCTCTCTCCCAATCTTATTGGGGGGTCTTTAATTGGAGGTTCAATGGGGGTCTTTATGGATAGGGGGGTTTTATGGGGGCTATAAGGGGGGATCGGTATTAAATGGGGTTTAATATGGGGGGGGGTCTTTATTGGGGGGGGCTGAAGGGGGGTGAAATTAAAGGGTTTAATTGGGGGCGGTCGTTGAATTGGGGGGGTATGGGGGGCTCCAAGGGGGGTTAAATAGGAGTTTTAATGGGGGGGGGTCTTTATTTAGGGGGTTAGAAGGGGGGTTTAATGGGGGGTCTTGAATTGGGGGGCTTATGGGGGGGCATAAATGGGGGAGGGTCGTTATATAGGGGGGTTATGGGTGGATGGGGGCACAAGATGGCCGCCATTGGTTGGGTGGATGGAGAACAAGATGGCCGCCATTGTTAAACAGGGTTGGAGGGGGGGAAACAAGATGGCGGACATTAAGAAGAGGGCGGGACTTCCGGTCTTGAAGATAATTGATGGCTCAATGGGGAGAGGGACTTCCGGTCTTGGGGAGGAAGTGGGGGTGCATGGGAACTTCCGGTGCTGGGTAAGAGGAGGCGGGACTTCCGGTTCTGGATAGAAGGGCGGGGGGCGGGACTTCCGGTTGGTCCGGGCACCAATGAAAGATGAGACTTCCGGTTCCGGGTAATCCAGGGGGTGGGACTTCCGGTTCGCGGGCCAATCTACAACGGAAGCTCGGAGGGGGGGGAACACACACAAAGGAGACTTCCGGTTCTATATGCTCCTATGAGGGCTTAGTTCCGGTTGGATGGAACCGAACCGGGCCTGATTTTCGGTTTTTCCACTCAAAAACTCGGGACTTCCGGTTCGAGGCACCCAGAAGACCGGATATCCGCTTTTGTGCAGCACTTCCGGTCTCCCACATCCGGCTTTGTGGGCGGGACTTCCGGCTACTCTTCTCCACCAACGGCTGCGCTCAGAGCGCAAGGGGGCGTGGCTAAATATAATGAGATGCAAACCACGCCCATGTCGCTCCATATAAGGAAAGAGGGCGTGGTCACGTTACCATATATGGTATCAACATGGCGGCTGGGAGATGAAGCCCCGCCCCCTTTCCCCGGCATCCCCCGCGCGGCCCCGCCCCCCCCCGGAGCGCAGCGCAGCGGTAAAATGGCGGCGGGGGGGGGGGGGGGGGGGGGGGGGGGGGAGTGAAATAAATGCGATTTTGGGGTAAAAAAGGGCGATTTTGGGCAAAAATGAGCAGCGTGGGGGGAAAATAGAAGGTTCAAGGTTAAAAATGTGCGGTTTTGGGGCCGGGATTTGGGGGTTTAAGGGGTAAATTGGGATGAAAAAGACAACGGGATTTTGGGGTGAAAAATGGGGATTTTGGGGCTGAAAATGGCGATTTTTGGGGTGAAAATGGGAATTTTGGGGTGAAAAATGGGGATTTTGGGGCCGATTTGGGGTTGAAATGGGGTTTTTCGGGGGTAAATGGGGATGTGGGGCTACAATGGGATTTTGGGGTGAAAATGGGGGATTTTGGGTCAAAATTGGGGGGTGGAAATGGAGGTTTTTGGGCGGAGATTTGGGGTGAAAAATGCGGATTTTGGGGGTGAAAATGGGGCATTTTGGGGTTAAAAATAGGGATTTTGGGGTTAAAATGGGGATTTTGGGGTCAAAATAGTGGATTTCGGGGTGTGAAAATGGAGGTTTTTGGGTTTAAAAATTGGGATTTTGGGGTTAAAAATGGTGGATTTTGGGGTGAGAAATGGAGAAATTGGGGGTTAAAAATTGGGATTTTTGGTTAAAAATGGGGATTTTGGGGGTGAAAATGGGACATTTTTTGGTTAAAAATATGGATTTTTGGGTTAATGGG
>NW_015439982.1:9313-10442 GCF_001577835.2 Coturnix japonica | reverse complement strand
AAAATGGGGATTTTTGGGTTAAAAATATGGATTTTTGGGTTAAAAATGGGGATTTTTGGGGTTGAAAATGGGGATTTTTGGGTTAAAAATGGGGATTTTGAGGTTGAAAATGGCGATTTTTGGGGTTAAAAATGTGGATTTTGGGGTTGAAAATGGGGATATTGGGGTTAAAAATGGGGATTTTGGGGGTGAAAATGGGCATTTTTGGGTTAAAAATGGGGATTTTGGGGTTAAAATGGGGATTTAGGGGGTGAAAATGGGGATTTTTGGGTTGAAAATGGAGGATTTTGGGGTTAAATATGGGGATTTTAGGGTTAAAAATGGGGATTTTGGGGTTGAAAATGGGGATTTTTGGGTTGAAAATGGGGCATTTTTGGGTTAAAAATATGGATTTTTGGGTTAAAATGGTGGATTTTGGGGTTGAAAATGGGGATTTGGGGGTTAAAAATTGGGATTTTCGGGTTGAAAATGGGGATTTTGAGGTTGAAAATGGGGATTTTGGGGTTAAAAATGGGGATTTTTGGGTTCAAAATGGGGCATTTTGGGGTTAAAAATGGATTTTTGGGTTAAAAATGGGGATTTTGGGGTTGAAAATGGGCATTTTTGGGTTTAAAAATGGGGATTTTGTGGTTAAAGATGGGGATTTAGGGGTGAAAATGGGGATTTTTGGGTTAAAAAAGGGGATTTTGGGGGTTAAAATGGAGGATTTTGGGGTTGATAATGGGGGTTTTGGGGGTTAAAAATTGGGGATTTGGGGCTAAAATAGGTATTTTGGGGTCAAAAATGGGTTATTTTGGGGCTAAAAGGGGAGATTTTGGGGTCAGAAATGGTGGATTTGGGGGTGTAAAATGGGTTATTTGGGGTTAAAAATGGGTTATTTGGGGTTAAAAATGGGGATTTTGGGGGTATAAAATGGTTTATTGTGGGGTCAGAAATGGTGGATTTTGGGGTGAGAAATGGAATAATTGGGGGTTAATAATGGGGGATTTGGGGGAAAAATGTGTGATTTTGGGGTGATAAATGGGGAATTTGGGGTTAGATATGGGGAAATTTGGGTTAAAAATGGGATTTTTGGGTAAAAAATGGGGTATTTAGGAACTAAAAATAGGAATTTTGGGGTTAAAATGGG
>NW_015439982.1:2829-3862 GCF_001577835.2 Coturnix japonica | reverse complement strand
ATTTTGGGGTCAGAAATGGTGTGAAAAGAGGGAATTTGGGGGTCAAAAAGGGCCATTTTGGGGTCGAAAATGAGCAATTTTGGGGTCATAGAGGGGATTTGGGTGAGAAAAGTGGTCATTTTGGGGCCAAAAAGGGCCATTTTGGGGTCTCCCCCCCTCATTTTTCATGTCCCCCCCCCCTATAGGTGCCCATGGAGGAGGAGGAGAAGCCCCCAGGGCATGAAGAGCCAACGGGGCCGGGGGGTGGGGGGGGTCCGAAGGGAGACCCCCCCCCAGAAGAGGAAGGAAGGCTGAGAATGGGGGATCCGGGGGGGGGGCGGCTGTCGGGACCCCCCCATGATGGAGATGTGGACCCCCCCCCTCCACTGAAAGCAATGGACGGAGTGAGAACGGCCTGGGGGGCTACAGGAGGTAATGGGGGGGGGGGGGCTTCATTGAGCCCCATTGAGCCCCATTGATTCCATTGACTCCCATTGATTCCATTGATTCCATTGATCCCATTGATCCCATTGATTCCATTGACCCCATTGATCCCATTGACCCCATTGATCCCTATTGATTCCATTGATCCCGTTGACCCCACTGACCCCATTGATCCCATTGACCCCATTGATCCCATTGTCCCCATTGATTCCATTGATCACATTGATCCCATTGATCCCATTGACCCCATTGACCATGATGATCCCATTGTTTCCATTGATCCCATTGGCCTTATTGACCCCAATGACCCCATTGAGCCTTTTGATCCCCTTGTCCCCGTTGATCCCATTGACCCAATTGACCCCATTGACCCCATTGACCATAATGATCCCATTGATCCCATTGACCCCATTGATCCTATTGCCTCTAATTCTCCCATTGATCCCATTGACCCCATTGATTCACAATTGGTCACAATGACGCTGTTGATCCCATTGACCCTAATGCCCCCAATTCCCCCATTGACCCCATAGCCCCCATTACCCCCATTGACCCCAATACCCCCATTGACCCCATAGCCCCCATTGACCCCAATACCCCCATTGCCCCC
>NW_015439982.1:0-1660 GCF_001577835.2 Coturnix japonica | reverse complement strand
CCCCATATCCCCCCTGACCCCATAACACCCCCCTGTCCCCATAGATGCAGTTGGGAAGCGGTCCCTGCGGCAGCGTTGGTGTTGGGCTCCCTGTATTAAAGGGGTCCCGGTAAGTTCCCACCCCAAAACCCCAAAACCCCTGACCCCATTGACCCCCCCCACCCCATATCCATATCCATACCCAACCGACCCCAATTTGGTGTTTTTTCACCCCAAAACCAGGTGGTGGAGGGGCTGCAGGGGGCGCTGCGACAGCTGCTGGGGGCAGCAGGGTGAGTGGGGGACTTATGGGGTCATGGGGACGGCTATGGGGTGTATAGGGACGGTTATGGGGTGTATAGGGATGGCTATGGGGTGTATAGGGACGGCTATGGGGTGTATAGGGATGGCTATGGGGTGGGGGTGTATAGGGTGTATATAACGCCATATAATTCTATATAACCCTATATATTCCTATATAACCCTATATAATCCTATATAACCCTATATAACCATATAAATCCTTATATAACTCTATATAATCCTATATATATCTATATAACCCTATATAATCTTATATAACCCTATATAGCCTTATGTAATCCTGTATGACCCTATATAACCCTATATAATCCTATATAACCCTATATAATCCTATATAACCATATATATCCCTATATAACCCTATACAACCCTATATAGCCCTATATAACCCTATATAACCATATATAAGCCTATATAACCGTATATAACCCTATATAACCCTATATAATCCTATATCTCCCCCTATCCCCTATAGCCCTGATGAAGAGGGACACTGGGGTCCCTCTATGGGCACATTGGGGTCACACTATGGGGCCAGGAGATCCCATAACCCTATATAACCCTATATAGTCCTATATAACCCTATATAACCCTGTAAATCCTTATATAACTCTATACAATCCTATATATCCCTATATAGCCCTATATAACACTATGTAATCCTATATAACCCTATATAACCCTATATAACATTATATAATCCTATGTAACCCTATATAATCCTATATAACCTTATGTAATCCTATATGACCCTATATAACCCTATATAACCTTATAAATCCCTATATAACCCTATATAACCCTATATATCCCTATATATCCCTATATAACCTTATATATCCCTATATAACCCTATATAATCCTATATAACCCTATATAACCCTATAAATCCCTATATAACCCTATATAACCCCATATAACCCCATATAACCCTATACAACCCTATATAACCCTATACAACCCTATATAACCCTATATAACCCCGTATAACCCCGTATAACCTCGTATAACCCTACATAACCCTACATAACCCTATATAACCCTATATAATCCTATATAATCCTATATAACCCTATACAACGCTATATAACCCCATATAACCCCATATAACCCCATATAACCCCATATAACCCTATATAACCCTATACAATGCTATATAACCCTATATAACCCTATATATCCCTGTACGACCCTACATAACCCTATACAACCTTATATAACCCTATATAATCCTATACAACCCTATACAACCCTATACAACCCTATACAACCCTATATAACCCTATATAACCCCATATAACCCTATACAACCCTATATAACCCTATATGACCCTATATAACCCCATATAACCCTATA
>NW_015439981.1:44718-45855 GCF_001577835.2 Coturnix japonica | reverse complement strand
CCCATTGACCCCATAGATCCCACTGACCCCATAGATCTCCAATGTCCCCATTGACCCCATAGATCCCACTGACCCCATAGATCCCATTGACCCCACTGACCCCATAGATCCCATAACTCCACTGACCCCATAGATCCCCAATGTCCCCATAGATCCCACTGACCCCATAGATCCCATTGACCCCATTGACCCCATAGATCCCACTGACCCCATAGATCCCCAGTGTCCCCACTGACCCCATAGATCCCATTGACCCCATAGATCCCACAGTCCCCATAGATCCCCATTGACCTCACAGTCCCCATATTGTCCCCAATGTCCCCATTGACCCCATAGATCCCATTGACCCCATAGTGCCGCCACTGACCCCATAGATCCCCAATGTCCCCATTGACCCCATAGATCCCACTGACCCCATAGATCCCCAATGTCCCCATTGACCCCATAGATCCCATTGACCCCATTGACCCCATTGACCCCATTGACCCCATAGATCCCATTGACCCCATAGATCCCATTGACCCCATAGCTCCCATTGACCCCATAGTCCCCATATTGTCCCCAATGTCCCCATTGACCCCATAGATCCCACTGACCCCATAGATCCCATTGACCCCATAGATCCCACTGACCCCATAGATCCCCAATGTCCCCATTGACCCCATAGATCCCATTGACCCCATAGATCCCATTGACCCTATAGTCCCCATATTGTCCCCATTGATCCCACTGACCCCATAGATCCCATTGACCCCATAGATCCCACTGACCCCATAGATCCCCAATGTCCCCATTGACCCCATAGATCCCAATGACCCCATAGATCCCATTGACCCTATAGTCCCCATATTGTCCCCAATGTCCCCATTGACCCCATAGATCCCATTGACCCCATAGATCCCCAATGTCCCCATTGACCCCATAGATCCCATTGACCCCACTGACCCCATTGACCCCACTGACCCCATTGACCCCATTGACCCCACTGACCCCATTGACCCCATTGACCCCATTGACCCCATTGACCCCATTGACCCCATAGATCCCATTGACCCCATAGTGCCCCCACTGACCCCATAGATCCCCAATGTCCCCATTGACCCCATAGATCCCACTGACCCCATAGTGCCCCCACTG
>NW_015439981.1:35617-37304 GCF_001577835.2 Coturnix japonica | reverse complement strand
CCCCCCCCTCCCGGTTGCCCCCCCCCATTTGGGGCGGGGTCTCCCCGTGGTTATAAATGTCGCTGTGGGATCGGAGCCCCCCTCAGCCCCTCCCGGTGCCGACCCGATCCGATCCGATCCGATCCGATCCGACCATCTCCAACCATCTCCAACCGCAGGTGGGAACCGGAACCGAACCGGAGCGGGACACAACGGACCGGGATCGGGATTGGGATCGGGATTGGGATTGGGGTTGGGATTGGGATTGGGGTTGGGATTGGGATTGGGGTTGGGATTGGGATTGGGATCGGGATTGGGGTTGGGATCGGGATTGGGATCGGGATTGGGGTTGGGATCGGGATTGGGGTTGGGGTTGGGGTCGGGATTGGGGTCCAAAGGACCTGGATTGGGATTGGGATCGGGATTGGGATTGGGATTGGGGTTGGGGTTGGGTTCGGGATTGGGATTGGGGTCCAAAGGATCTGGATTGGGATTGGGATTGGGATCTGGATTGGGATTGGGATTGGGATTGGGGTCCAATGGACCGGGATCGGGATTGGGATCGGGATTGGGGTTGGGATTGGGATTGGGGTTGGGGTCCAAAGGACCTGGATTGGGATTGGGATCAGGATTGGGATTGGGATTGGGGTCGGGATTGGGGTCCAAAGGATCTGGATTGGGATTGGGATCGGGATTGGGATTGGGATTAGGGTTGGGATCGGGATTGGGGTCCAAAGGACCTGGATTGGGATTGGGATTGGGGTCCAACGGACCGGGATCGGGATTGGGATTGGGGTTGGGGTCCAATGAACCTGGATTGGGATTGGGATTGGGGTCCAACGGATCTGGATTGGGGCTGGGATCGGGATTGGGGTCCAATGGACCGGGATTGGGATTGGGATCGGGATTGGGATTGGGATTGGGATCCAACGGACCGGGATCGGGATTGGGATCGGGATTGGGGTCCAAAGGACCTGGATTGGGATTGGGATTGGGGTCTAACGGACCGGGATTGGAATTGGGGTTGGGATTGGGGTCTAACAGACTGGGATTGGGATTGGGATTGGGATTGGGGTTGGGGTCCAAAGGACCTGGATTGGGGCTGGGATTGGGATTGGGGTCTAATGGACTGGGATCGGGATTGGGATTGGGATTGGGGTCCAAAGGACCTGGATTGGGATTGGGATCGGGATTGGGATTGGGATTGGGGTTGGGGTTGGGGTCCAAAGGATCTGGATTGGGATTGGGGTTGGGTTGGGATTGGGATTGGGATCGGGATTGGGGTCCAAAGGACCTGGATTGGGATTGGGATTGGGGTTGGGGTCCAATGGACCTGGATTGGGATTGGGATTGGGATTGGGTTCCAAAGGATCGGGATTGGGGTCCAAAGGACCTGGATTGGGGCTTGGATCGGGATTGGGATTGGGATTGGGGTCCAAAGGACCTGGATTAGGTCTGGGATCGGGATTGGGATTGGGATTGGGGTCCAAAGGACCTGGATTGGGGCTGGGATTGGGATTGAGGTCCAAAGGATCTGGATTGGGATTGGGATCGGGATTGGGGTCCAAAGGACCTGGATTGGGGCTGGGATCGGGATTGGGGTCTAATGGACTTGGATTGGGATTGGGATCGGGGTCCAATGGACCGGGATCGGGATTGGGGTCCAATGGACCTGGATTGGGGCTGGGATTGGGATTGGGGTCCAAAG
>NW_015439981.1:32028-35022 GCF_001577835.2 Coturnix japonica | reverse complement strand
AATGGACCTGGATTGGGATTGGGATTGGGATCGGGGTTGGGATCGGGATTGGGGTCCAAAGGACCTGGATTGGGGCTGGGATCGAGATTGTTGTCCAATGGACCGGGATTGGGGCTGGGATCGGGATTGGGATTGGGATTGGGGTCCAAAGGACCTGGATCGGGGCTGGGATTGGGATTAGGAATGGGACCGACCGGACCGGGATCAGGATTGGATTTGGGATCGGGATTGGGATTGGGATCCAACGGACCGGGTTCAGGATTGGAATCGGGATTGGGGTCCAAAGGACCTGGATTGAGGCTGGGATCTGGATTGGGATCAAGATTGGGGTCCAAAGGATCTGGATTGGGATTGGGATTGGGGTCCAATGGACCGGGATCGGGATTGGGATTGGGATTGGGGTCCAAAGAATCTGGATTGGGGCTGGGATCGGGATTGGGATTGGGATTGGGGTTGGGATCGGGATTGGGGTCCAAAGGACCTGGATTGGGGCTGGGATCGGGATTGGGATTGGGGCTGGGGTCCAACGGACCGGGATCGGGATTGGGATCGGGATTGAGGTCCAAAGGACCTGGATTGGGGCTGGGATCGGGATTGTGGTCTAACAGACCAGGATCGGGATTGGGATCAGGATTGGGGTCCAAAGGATCTGGATTGGGGCTGGGAATGGGATTGGGGTCCAAAGGACCTGGATTGGGGCTGGGATCGGGATTGGGATTGGGATTGGGGTCCAAAGGACCTGGATTGGGGCTGGGATCAGGACTGGGGTCTAATGGACTGGGATTGGGATTGGGATTAGGAATGGGACCCACCAGACCGGGATTGGGATTGGGTTTGGGATCAGGATTGGGATTGGGATCCGACGGATCGGGATCGGGATTGGAATTGGGATTGGGGTCCAATGGACCTGGATTGGGGCTGGGATTAGGATTAGGAATGGGACCCACCAGACCGGGATCAGGATTGGGTTTGGGATCGGGATTGGGATTGGGATCCGATGGACCGGGATCGGGATTGGGATCGGGATTGGGGTCCAAAGGACCTGGATTGGGGCTGGGATTGGGATTGGGGTCTAACAGAATGGGATTGGGATTGGGATTAGGAATGGGACCCACCAGACCAGGACCGGGATTGGGTTTGGGATCGGGATTGGGATTGGAATCCGATGGACCGGGATCGGGATTGGGATCAGGATCAGGATAGGGACCCACCAGGCATGGATTGGAATTGGGACCCAATGGACAAGGATCAGGATTGGGGTCCAATGGGCCGGGATTGGGATTGTGGTCCAATGGACCAGGATTGGGACTGGGATTGGGATTGATTGGGATTGGGACTGGGATTGGGATTGATTGGGATTGGGACTGGGATTGGGATTGTGGACCAACGGACCGGGACCAGGATTGGGATTGGGATCTAACAGACCAGGACTGGGATTGGGATTGGGGTCTAATGGACTGGGATTGGGATTGGGATTGGGATTAGGAATGGGACGCACCAGACCGGTATCGGGATTGGGTTTGGGATCAGGATTGGGATTGGGATCGAGATAGGGACCCACCAGGCCGGGATCAGGATTTGGGTCCAATGGGCCAGGATTGGGGCTGGGATTGGGATTGATTGGGATTGGGACTGGGATTGGGATCAGGATTGGGACTGGGGTCCAACAGACCGGGATTAGGGCTGGGATTAGGATTGCAGACCAACAGACCGGGACCGGGATTGGGATTGGGACTGGTGTCTAACAGAATGGGATTGGGATTGGGATTAGGAATGGGACCCACCAGACCAGGATCGGGATTGGGATTGGGATCGGGATCAGGATTGGGATTGGGATTGGGACCCAACGGATCGGGATTGGGATTGGGGTCCAACAGACCAGGATTGGGGCTGGGATCTGGATCGGGATTGGGATTGAGATTGGGATTGGGATTGGGATTGGGATTGGGACTGGGACCCATCAGGTTGTGATTGGGATTGGGACCAATCAGACTGGGATTGGGATTGGGATTGGGATTGGGATTGGGATTGGGATTGGGACTGGGATTGGGATTGGGACCCATCAGGTTGGTATTGAGATTGGGATTGGGATTGGGATTGGGATTGGGATTGGGATTGAGATTGGGATTGGGATTGGGACTGGGATTCGGATTGAGATTGGGATTGGGACCCATTAGATTGGGATTGGGATTGGGATTGGGATTGGGACCCATCAGGTTGGTATTGAGATTGGGATTGGGATTGGGATTGGGACTGGGATTGAGATTGGGATTGGGAATGAGATTGGGATTAGGATTGGGATTAGGATTGGGATTAGGATTGGGACTGGGATTGAGATTGGGATTGGGATTGGGATTGGGATTGGGACCCATCAGGTTGTGATTGGGATTGGGACCAATCAGACTGGGATTGGGATTGGGATTGGGATTGAGATTGGGATTGAGATTGGGATTGAGATTGGGATTGGGATTGGGATTGAGATTGGGATTGGGATTGGGATTGAGATTGAGATTGGGATTGGGATTGGGATTGGGATTGAGATTGGGATTGGGATTGGGANTGGGATTGGGATTGAGATTGGGATTGGGATTGGGATTGAGATTGAGATTGGGATTGGGATTGGGATTGGGATTGAGATTGGGATTGGGATTGGGACTGGGATAGAGATTGAGATTGAGATTCAGATTGAGATTGAGATTGGGATTGGGATTGGGATTGGGATTGAGTTTGGGATTGGGACTGGGATAAGGATTGAGTTTGGGATTGGGATTGAGATTGGGATTGGGATTGAGTTTGGGATTTGGACCCATCAAATTGGGATTGGGATTGGGACCCATCAAGTTGGGATTGGGATTGGGATTGAGATTGGGATTGAGATTGGGATTGGGATTGGGATTGGGATTGAGATTGGGATTGGGATTGAGTTTGGGATTGGGATTGGAATTGGGATTGGGACTGGGATTGAGATTGAGATTGCGATTAGGATTGGGATTG
>NW_015439981.1:30144-31880 GCF_001577835.2 Coturnix japonica | reverse complement strand
GATTGGGATTGGGATTGGGATTGGGATTGGGATTGAGATTGGGATTGGGACTAGGATTGGGATTGGGATTGGGACTGGGATTGAGATTGGGATTGAGATTGGGATTGAGATTGGGATTGGGATTGAGATTGAGATTGAGATTGGGATTGGGATTGGGATTGGGATTGAGTTTGGGATTGGGATTGGGATTGGGATTGAGATTGGGATTGGGATTGGGATTAGGATTGGGATTGGGATTGGGGCCCATCAATTTGGGATTGGGATTATTCCAGCCATGCTGTTCAGCAGCACTCACACCCCATATACCCCATAACTAACCCTATATTGACCCTATAATTGCAGCCATGCCCTTTAGCAGCACCCCTACAAGCACAAGCTGAAGTTCCCATGCCCCATATACCCCATATACCCCATATAACCCATATACCCCATATACCCCACATACCCCACATACCCCATATACCCCATAGACCCCATATACCCCATATACCCCATATACCCCATATACCCCATATACCCCCTAGACCCCATAGACCCCATAGACCCCATATACCCCATATACCCCATATACCCCATANGATTGGGATTGGGACTGGGATTGAGATTGGGATTGGGATTGGGATTGGGATTGGGATTGAGATTGGGATTGGGACTAGGATTGGGATTGGGATTGGGACTGGGATTGAGATTGGGATTGNCACAACAAGCACAAGCTCAAGTTCAGCCCTGAGGAGGAGTTCCCATACCCCATATACCCCATATACCCCATATACCCCATATACCCTATAATAACCCTATAATAACCCTATATACCCCATATACCCCATATACCCTATAATAACCCTATATACCCCATATACCCCATATACCCCATATACCCCATATACCCCATATACCCCACATACCCCATATACCCCATATACCCCATATACCCCACATACCCCATATACCCCATATACCCCATATCCCCCATATCCCCCATATACCCCATATACCCCATATACCCCATATACCCTATAATAACCCTATAATAACCCTATAATAACCCTATATATCCCCTATATCCTATAGCCATGCCATTCAGCAGCACCCACAACAAGCACAAGCTCAAGTTCAGCCCTGAGGAGGAGTTTCCCATACCCCATATACCCCATAGACCCCATATACTGACCCTATATCCTATATCCCTATAATAACCCTATAATAACCCTATATACCCTATAATAACCCTATATCCCCTATATCCCATAGCCATGCCATTCAGCAGCACCCACAACAAGCACAAGCTCAAGTTCAGCCCTGAGGAGGAGTTTCCATATCCCATATACCCCATATACCCCATATAACCCATATACCCCATATAACCCCATATACCCCATATAACCCATATATCCCATATACCCCATATACCCCTCATACCCCATATACCCCATATACCCCATATACCCCATAGACCCCATATACCCCATATACCCCATATACCCCATATACCCTATAATAACCCTATAATAACCCTATATATCCTATATATCCTATATCCTATAGCCATGCCATTCAGCAGCACCCACAACAAGCACAAGCTCAAGTTCAGCCCCGAGGAGGAGTTTCCATACCCCATATACCCCATATACCCCATATACCCCATATACCCCATAGACCCCATATACCCCATAGACCCCATAGACCCCATATACCCCATATCCCCCATATACCCCATACTGACCCTATATTGATCC
>NW_015439981.1:26368-28253 GCF_001577835.2 Coturnix japonica | reverse complement strand
ACTGACCCTATATCCTACTATCTCTATATAACCCTATATGATACTATATCCCCTATAATCCTATAGCCATGCCATCAGCAGCACCCACAAAAGGCACAAGCTCAAGTTCGGCCTGATGGTTCCCATACCCCATAACCCATATACCACATATACCCATAATCCATAGCCCAATTTACCCCATATTACCATATCCCTCATATACCCCATAACCCCATGATATCCATATTTACCATATACCCATAACCCATACCACCCCATATACCCCATCCACCCCATAGACCCCGATATACCCCATAAACCCCAACATACCCCATATACCCCACTATCCCCCAATTACCCATATACCCACACCCCAGATTACCCCAAAATACCCACATACCCATAACCCATATCCCCATATAACCCCAGTAACCCCAATACCCAGTATACCCCCCATATGAACCCTATATACCCCATACACCCACTATACCCAATAACCCATACTGACCCTATATTATCGCCCAACCCCACAATATAACTCCCATACCCATAACCCAATACCCACTATACCAACCCCAAATACCCCATACTGACCCATATATTGATCCCAACCCACTATACCCCAATACTACCCCATTATACCCCATTACTGACCCTTATTGATCCACCCCATATACCCCGTATACCCCATATACCCCATATACCCCACATACCCCATATACCCCATACTGACCCTATATCCTATATCCCTATAATAACCCTATAATAACCCTATAATAACCCTATATATCCTATATCCTATAGCCATGCCATTCAGCAGCACCCACAACAAGCACAAGCTCAAGTTCAGCCCTGAGGAGGAGTTTCCATACCCCATATACCCCATATACCCCATAGACCCCATATACCCCATATACCCCATATCCCCCATATACCCCATATACCCCATATACCCCATATACCCCATAGACCCCATATACCCCATATACCCCATATACCCCATATACCCTATATAACCTATATACCCCATATACCCCATATCCCCCATATACCCCATAGACCCCATATACCCCATAGACCCCATATACCCCATAGACCCCATATACCCCATATACCCCATATACCCCATATACCCCATATACCCCATATACCCCATATACCCCATACTGACCCTATATTGATCCCATACCCCATATACCCCATATACCCCATATACCCCATATACCCCATATACCCCATACTGACCCTATATCCTATATCCCTATAATAACCCTATATAATAACCCTATATATCCCCTATATCCCATAGCCATGCCATTCAGCAGCACCCACAACAAGCACAAGCTCAAGTTCAGCCCCGACGAGGAGTTTCCCGACCTCTCGAAGCACAACAACCACATGGCCAAAGTTCTGACCCCGGAACTTTATAAGAAACTTCGGGATAAGGAAACCCCGAGTGGGTTCACCCTGGATGACGTCATACAAACAGGAGTCGACAACCCCGGTAATGAATATATGGCCATGACCCTATAGAAAACCCCATAGGGAGAGGGAGACCCCATAGAGACCCCATAGAGACCCTATAGAGACCCCATAACCCCATAGAGACCCCATAGGGACAGGGAGACCCATAGAGACCCCATAGAGACCCCATAGAGACCCTATAGAGACCCCATAACCCCATAGAGACCCTATAGAGCAATAGGGAACGGAGAACCCATAGAGACCCCATAGAGACCCCATAGAGACCCCATAGAGCAATAGGGATGGGGAGAACCCATAGAGACCCCATAGAGATCCCATAAAGCAATAGGGACAGGGAGAACCCATAGAGAGCCCATAGAGTCCCTATAGAGACCCCATAGAGATCCCATAAAGCAATAGGGACAGGGAGAACCCATAGAGA
>NW_015439981.1:23960-25543 GCF_001577835.2 Coturnix japonica | reverse complement strand
CCCATAGGGACAGGGAGAGCAATAGAGACCCCATATAGACCCCATAACCCCATAGAGACCCCATAGGGACAGGGAGACCCATAGAGACCCCATAGAGACCCCATAGAGACCCTATAGAGACCCCATAGAGCAATAGGGACAGGGAGACCCCATAGAGACCCCATAGAGACCCTATAGAGACCCCATAGGGACAGGGAGACCCATAGAGATCCCATAGACCAATAGGGAAAGGGAGAACCCATAGAGACCCCATAGAGACCCTATAGAGGGATAGGGATGGGGAGAACCCATAGAGACCCCATAGAGACCCCATAACCCCATAGAGACCCTATAGAGAAATAGGGACGGGGAGACCCCATAGAGACCCCATAGAGACCCCATAACCCCATAGAGACCCTATAGAGCAATAGGGATGGGGAGACCCCATAGAGACCCCATAGAGACCCCATAGAGATATATAGGGACAGGGAGAACCCATAGAGACCCCATAGAGACCCTATAGAGTGATAGGGATGGGGAGAACCCATAGAGACCCCATAGAGACCCCATAACCCCATAGAGACCCTATAGAGCAATAGGGATGGGGAGACCCCGTAGAGATCCCATAAAGCAATAGGGACAGGGAGAACCCAAAGAGACCCCATAGAGACCCCATAGAGACCCCATAACCCCATAGAGACCCCATAGAGCAATAGGGACAGGGAGACCCAGAGAGACCCCATAGAGACCCCATAGAGACCCTATAGAGGGATAGGGACAGGGAGACCCCATAGAGACCCCATAGAGATGCCATAGAGACCCTATAGAGCAATAGGGACGGGGAGACCCCATAGAGACCCCATAGAGCAATAGGGATGGGGAGAACCCATAGAGACCCCATAGAGACCCCATAGAGACCCCATAGAGACCCTATAGAGGGATAGGGATGGGGAGAACCCATAGAGACCCCATAAAGACCCCATAACCCCATAGAGACCCCATAGAGACCCCATAGAGCAATAGGGACAGGGAGACCCATAGAGACCCCATAGAGACCCCATAGAGACCCCATAGAGATCCCATAAAGCAATAAGGATGGGGAGAACCCATAGAGACCCCATAGAGACCCTATAGAGCAATAAGGACAGGGAGACCCCATACTGCACCCCATAGGGACAGGGAGACCCATAGAGACCCCATAGAGACCATATAGAGCAATAAGGATGGGGAGACCCCATAGAGACCCCATAGAGACCCGATAGAGCAATAGGGACGGGGAGAACCCATAGAGACCCCATAGAGACCCCATAACCCCATAGAAATCCATACAGACCCCATATAGAGCCACCCCATAGAGCCACCCCATAGACGTCATACAGACCGGAGTCGATAACCCCGGTAATGAATATATGGCCGTGACCCTATAGAAAACCCCATAGGGACATGGGGACCCATAGAGACCCCATAGAGACCCCATAACCCCATAGAGACCCCATAGGGACAGGGAGAACCCATAGAGACCCCATAGAGACCCCATAACCCCATAGAGATCCATACAGAACCCATATAGAGCCACCCCATAGAGACATACTGCCCTGACCCCA
>NW_015439981.1:15934-17626 GCF_001577835.2 Coturnix japonica | reverse complement strand
GTATGAATTATATGGCCTGACCCTACTAGAAAAACCCCATAGGCGACATGGGGACCCATGAGAGACCCCATAGAGACCCATAGAGCAATAGGACGGCGAGAACCACATCGAAGCCCCATAGAATATATAGGGAACATTGAGATTCCCAATTAGGGACCCCGATAGATCGTCACTTACAGGAACGGAGTCGATAACCCCGACAACCAATATTATGGCCCGTTGACCCTATAGAAAACCCCATTAGGGAACATGGGGACCCATAGAGACCCATAGAGCAATCAGGATGGGGAGAACCTCAAGAGACCCCATAAGAGACCCCATAGAGGACCTAAAGAGCAATAAGGATGGGGAGGACCCCCATCGAACCCCATAGAGACCCACATAAGGGACCCTCATAACCCCACTAGAGACCCCATTCAGAACCCTATATAGAGGGGGATAGGGACGGGAGAACCCATCAGAAGACCCCCATAGCCTAGCAATTAGACAGGGAGAACCCATAGAGACCCTAGAGACCCCATAGGGACCTATAGAGCAATAGGGACAGGGATAATCCATAGAGACATATAGGGACATTGAGATCCCATAGGGACCCCATAGACGTCATACAAACAGGAGTCGATAACCCCGGTAACCAATATATGGCCGTGACCCTATAGAAAACCCCATAGGGACATGGGGACCCATAGAGACAGGGAGACCCATAGAGACCCCATAGAGACCCTATAGAGACCCCATAGGGACAGAGAGACCCCATAGGGACAGGGAGACCCAGAGAGACCCCATAGAGACCCTATAACCCCATAGAGACCCCATAGGGACAGGGAGACCCAGAGAGACCCCATAGGGACAGGGAGACCCAGAGAGACCCCATAGAGACCCTATAGAGCAATAAGGATGGGGAGACCCCATAGAGACCCCATAGAGACCCCATAGAGACCCTATAGAGGGATAGGGATGGGGAGAACCCATAGAGACCCCATAGAGACCCCATAGAGACCCCATAGAGACCCCATAAAGCAATGGGGAAAGGGAGAACCCATAGAGACCCCATAGAGACCCTATAGAGCAACAAGGATTGGGAGAACCCATAGAGACCCCATAGAGACCCCATAGAGCAATAGGGACAGGGAGACCCCATAGAGACCCCATAGAGACCCCATAGAGACCCCATAGAGACCCTATAGAGACCCTATAGAGCAATAGGGACGGGGAGAACCCATAGAGACCCCATAGAGCAATAGGGACAGGGGGAACCCATAGAGACCCCATAGAGACCCTATAGAGCAATAGGGATGGGGAGAACCCATAGAGACCCCATAGAGACCCTATAGAGACCCCATAGAGACCCCATAACCCCATAGAGACCCTATAGAGCAATAGGGATGGGGAGAACCCATAGAGACCCCATAGAGACCCTATAGAGCAATAAGGATGGGGAGAACCCATAGAGACCCCATAGAGACCCCATATAGGCATATAGGGACATAGAGACCCCATAGGGACCCCATAGAGCAATAGGGATGGGGAGAACCCATAGAGACCCCATAGAGACCCTATAGAGCAATAGAGATGGGGAGAACCCATAGAGACCCCATAGGGCAATAGGGACAGGGAGAACCCATAGAGACCCCATAGAGACCCCATAGGGACCCTATAGAGCAATAGGGACAGGGATAATCCATAGAGACA
>NW_015439981.1:5829-13507 GCF_001577835.2 Coturnix japonica | reverse complement strand
ATATTTAGGGACAATTGGCAGATCCATAGGGACCCCCATAGACGTCATACAACTGGAGTCGATAACCCCGGGGTAACCCAATAATATGGCACGTGACCCCTATTAGAAAACCCCATACGGGACATGGGACCCAATTTATAGACAGGGAGACCCCATAGGAGACCCCCCCTATAGAGAACCTATAGAGCCCCATTAGGACCAGAGAGACCCATAGAGGACCCATAGATGTCATCCAGACCAGGAGTCAAAACCCCGAAGGTAATGAATATTATGGCTGACCCACGCGACCACTATAGAGACCCATCAGGGACATGGGGCACCATAAGAGACCCCATTTAGAGGACCCTATAGAGACCCCATAGGGACAGGGGGAGACCCCATAGAGACCCCAATACATAACCAATTAGGGAAGGGGAGAACCCATAGAGACCCATAGAACCCATAGAGACCCTATAGAGCAATAGGGACAGGGAGAACCCATAGAGACCCCATGAGAGAGCCCCCATATAGAGCCACCCACATAGACGTCATACAGACCGGAGTCGACAACCCCGTATATGAATATATGGCGTGACCCTATAGAAAACCCCATAGAGGACATGGGGACCCATAGAGACCCCATAGGGACCCCATAGAGTCCCATATAGAGCCACCCCATAGACGTCATACAGACCGGAGTTGACAACCAAACACCACGCTCGGTGTAACGAAATATATGGCCATGATCCTTCTAGAAACCCCATAGGGACACGGGACCCATAGAGCCCATTAGAGACTCCCATAACCCCATTATGAGACCCCATAGGCGACAGGGGAGACCCATAGGACCCCATAGAGACCCCCCACTAACCGCCATTAGAGATCCATACAGAACCCATATGATGCAGCCACCCCCATAGATACATACTGCCCTGACCCCAATTACAGCACCCCATAGCTGGACAGCGAGGACCCAGTAATAGGACCCCAAGAGACCCCATAACCCCCATAGAGACCCCCATAGGTACAGGGGGACCCATATAGAGACACCCATACGACGCAATAGAGGGCGGAGGAACTAGAGACTCCATGAATTCCTAGAACCCATAGAGGCCAATAGGGCGAGGGGAGAACCCCATAGAGACCCCCCATAGCAGACCCTTATGAGACCCCAGTGAGACCCCATAGAGGCAATAGGAGACGTGGGAAACCCATTAGGAGACCCCATTCAAGTAGTATATAAGGGACAGGAGACCCATAGGGGACCTCCCTAAGACCCATAGGGACAGGGAACCCCATAGAGCAATAGGGACAGGGAGAACCCATAAGAGGACCCCATAGAGACCCATAGCAAGCATGTGGGAACAGGGAGACCCATAGAGACCCCATAGGGACAGGGAGACCCCATAGAGCAATAGGGACAGGGAGAACCCATAGAGACCCCATAGAGATATATAGGGACAGGGAGACCCATAGGGACCCCATAGGGAGCAGGGAATCTCAGTAGCAGACGAAGGGACGGGAGACCCACAGAACCCCATAGGGGACAGGGAGACCCATATAGAGCAATAGGGACGGGGAGAACCCATAGAGACCCCATAGAGACCCCATTAGAGACCCCATAGAGCAATAGGATGGCGAACGACCCCATAGAGAATCCCATAAAGCAATAGGGACAGGGAGACCCCAAAGAATATCCCCTCTATAGCCTCTCCTATATGACCCCCCTTGAGATTTCCTCCTATATCCCCCCCGAATTATCCCCCCCATATCCCCATATCTCTCTCCCTGACCCCAAGGGGACCCACATCTGACCCCCCTTATCCCCATATCCCCCCCATCCCCCCATTACCCCCCTTCCCCCTATATCCCTCTATCCACCATAGCCCCCATATCCCCCACAGGTATCCCCAATATCCCCCCAATAATACCTCTAGTATTCCCACCCCATTATCCCCATTCCCCATATCCCCTATTATTCCTCTATATTCCCCTCCCTATACCCATATCCCCCCATATCCTCCCTATATCCTTCCATACTTCCCCCCATACTATCCTCCCTATAATCCCCCCCTTTCCCCCCCATATCTCTCTATATCCCCCGTATCCCCCCAATATTTCCCCTATATCTCCCATATCCCCTTTATACTTCCGCCCTATCTCCCCTATATAATCCGTATAATTCCCCCCCATATCCCCATATCTCTCTCCCTGACCCCCATGGGGACCCACATCTGACCCCCCCAGACCCCCATTATCCACCCATATCCCTATCCTATATCTCCCTAACATCCCCCCCGATTATCCCATATCTTATCTCCCTGACCCCCATGGGACCCAACACTCTGACCCCAAATACCCCCCCACTCACTCCCCCCCCCCACACTCCCCCAATTCTCCCACTCGTTGAGTCCCCCACCTCTATCCCCAATCACCCACATCTGACCCCATATCCCCCCCCTATAGGTCACCCCTTCATCATGACCGTGGGCTGCGTGGCCGGGGACGAGGAATCCTACGAGGTTTTCAAGGACCTTTTTGACCCCGTAATCCAGGACAGACACGGGGGCTACAAACCCACCGACAAGCACCGCACCGACCTCAACCACGAGAACCTCAAGGTGGGGGGGATATGGGGTCAATGGGGGCAGTGGAGACATTGGGGTCAATGGGGTTAATGGGGACATTGGGGTCAATGGGGACATTGGGGTCAATGGGGTTAATGGGGACATTGGGGTCAATGGGGTCAATGGGGACATTGGGTTCAATGGAGTCAATGGGGACGTTGGGGTCAATGGGGACATTGGGGTCAATGGGGGCATTGGGGTGAGGGGGACATTGGGGTCAATGGGGACATTGGGGTCAATGGGGACATTGGGGTCAATGGGGGCAGTGGGGACATTGGGGTCAATGGGGACATTGGGGTCTATGGGGGCAGTGGGGACATTGGGGTCAATGGGGACATTGGGGTCAATGGGGATATTGGGGTCAATGGGGATATTGGGGTCAATGGGGACATTGGGGTCAATGGGGATATTGGGGTCAATGGGGACATTGGGGTCTATGGGGACATTGGAGTCTATGGAGTCAATGGGGACATTGGGGACATTGGGGTCAATGGGGTCAGTGGGGACATTGGGGTGAATGGGGACATTGTGGTCAATGGGGACATTGAGGTCTATGGGGACATTGGGGTTAATGGAGTCAATGGGGACATTGGGGTGAATGGGGGCAGTGGGGTCAATGGGGACATTGGGATCTATGGAGTCAATGGGGACATTGGGGTTAATGGGGACATTGGGGTCTATGGGGACATTGGGGTCAATGGGGGCAGTGGGGACATTGGGGTCAATGGGGTCAGTGGGGGCATTGGGGTCAATGGGGACATTGGGGTCAATGGGGGCAGTGGGGACATTGGGGTCAATGGGGTTAATGGGGACATTGGGGTCAATGGAGTCAATGGGGACATTGGGGTCTATGGGGACAATGGGGACTTTGGGGTCAATGGGGACATTGGGGTCAATGGGGTCAATGGGGACATTGGGGTCAATGGGGACATTGAGGTCTATGAGGACATTGGGGTTAATGGAGTCAATGGGGACATTGGGGTCAATGGGGACATTGGGGTCAATGGGGANATTGGGGTCAATGGGGATATTGGGGACAATGGGGACATTGGGGTCAATGGGGACATTGGGGTCAATGGGGATCAATGGGGTCAGTGGGGCCATTGGGGTCAATGAGGACATTGGGGTTAATGGAGTCAATGGGGCCATTGGGGTCAATGGAGTCAATGGGGATATTGGGGTCAATGGGGGCATTGGGGTCAATGGGGGCATTGGGGACATTGGGGTCAATGGGGGCATTGGGGTCAATGGGGGCAATGGGGGCATTGGGGTCAATGGGGACATTGGGGACTTTGGGGTCAATAGGGGCATTGGGGTCAATGGGGATATTGGGGTCAATGGGGACATTGAGGTCAATGAGGACATTGGGGTCAATGGGGACATTGGGGTCAATGGGGACATTGGGGTCAGTGGGGACATTGAGGGTAAGGTGGTCAATGGGGACATTGGAGTCAATGGGGATATTGGGGTTAATGGGGATATTGGGGTCAATGGGGTTAATGGGGACATTGGGGTGAATGGGGACATTGGGGTCTATGGGGACATTGGGGTCAAGGGGGCATTGGGGTCAATGGGGTCAATGGGGGCATTGGGGTCAGTGGGGTCAATGAGGTCAATGGGGACATTGGGGTGAATGGGGGCATTGGGATCAATGGGGTCAATGGGGATATTGGGGTCAGTGGGGACAGTGGGGACATTGGGGTCAATGGGGTCAATGGGGGCAGTGGGGACATTGGGGTCAATGGGGACATTGGGGTCAATGGGGTCAATGGGGACATTGGGGTCAATGGGGACATTGGGGTCAATGGGGTCAATGGGGACATTGGGGTCAATGGGGATATTGGGGTCAGTGGGGACAGTGGGGACATTGGGGTCAATGGGGATATTGGGGTCAATGGGGGCATTGGGGTCAATGGAGTCAATGGGGGTATTGGGGTCAATGGGGATATTGGGGTCAGTGGGGACAGTGGGGTCAATGGGGTCAATGGGGTCAATGGGGACATTGGGGTGAATGGGGACATTGGGGTCTATGGCTCATTGGGGTCAGTGGGGACATTGGGGACATTGGGGTCAATGGGGTCAGTGGGGACAATGGGGACATTGGGGTCAATGGGGGCATTGGGGTCAATGGGGTTAATGGGGACATTGGGGTTAATGGAGTCAATGGGGCCATTAGGGTCAATGGGGGCATTGGGGTCAGTGGGGTCAATGGGGACATTGGGGTCTATGGGGACATTGGGGTCTATGGGGACATTGGGGTTAATGGAGTCAATGGGGCCATTGGGGTCAATGGGGATATTGGCATCAGTGGGGACAGTGGGGTCAATGGGGACATTGGGATCAATGGGGGCATTGGGATCAATGGGGTCAATGGGGACATTGGGGTCAATGGGGATATTGGGGTCAGTGGAGTCAGAGAGGACATTGGGATCAATGGGGACATTGGGGTCAATGGGGACATTGGGGTCAATGGGGACATTGGGGTCAATGGGGGCAATGGGGACATTGGGGTCAATGGAGTCAATGGGGACATTGGGGTCAATGGGGACAATGGGGACTTTGGGGTCAATGGGGGCATTGGGGTCAATGGGGTCAATGGGGTCAGTGGGGACATTGGGGTTAATGGGGACTTTGGGGTCAATGGGGACATTGGGGTCAATGGGGTCAATGGGGTCAGTGGGGACATTGGGGTCAATGGGGACATTGGGGTCAATGGGGACATTGGGTTCTATGGAATCAATGGGGACATTGGGGTCAATGGGGTCAATGGGGACATTGGGGTCAATGGGGACATTGGGGTCAATGGGGCCAATGGGGACATTGGGGTCAATGGGGACATTGGGGTCAATGGGGACAGTGGGGACATTGGGGTCAATGGGAGTATTGGGGTCAATGGAGTCAATGGGGTTAATGGGGACATTGGGGTCAATGGAGTCAATGGGGACATTGGGGTCAGTGGGGTCAATGGGGTCAATGGGGACATTGGGGTGAATGGGGACATTGGGGTGAATGGGGGCATTGGGGTCTATGGGGATATTGGGGTCAATGGGGACATTGGGGTCAATGGGGCACTATAGGGACAGTGGGGTCAATGGGATTAATGGGGTCAATGGGATCACTGGGGGTGATTTAGGGTCAATGGGACCACTGGGCTCATTGGAGTTGGTGGGCTCAATGGGATCACTGGGGCCTATTTGGGGTCAGTGTGACCACTGGGGCCTATTTGGGGTCAGTGGGACCACTGGGGCCTATTTAGGGTCAGTGTGATCACTGGGGTCTATTTAGGGTCAATAGGACCACTGGGGCCTATTTGGGGTCAGTAGGACCACTGGGGCCTATTTGGGGTCAGTAGAACCACTGGGGGGTATTTGGGGTCAGTGTGATCACTGGGGCCTATTTGGGGTCAGTAGAACCACTGGGGGGTATTTGGGGTCAGTGTGATCACTGGGGGATCATTTGGGGTCAGTAGGATCATTGGGGGCCATTTGGGGTCAATGGGACCATTGGGGGCTATTTGGGGTCAGTGTGATCATTGAGGCCTATTTGGGGTCAATGGGACCATTGGGAGCCATTTGGGGTCAGTGTGACCACTGGGGCCTATTTGGGGTCAGTGGGATCATTGGGGGCCATTTGGGGTCAGTGTGATCACTGGGGCCTATTTGGGGTCAGTGTGATCACTGGGGCCTATTTGGGGTCAGTAGGACCACTGGGGTCTATTTGGGGTCAATGGGACCATTGGGGCCTATTTGGGGTCAGTGTGACCACTGGGGCCTATTTGGGGTCAATGGGACCATTGGGGGCTATTTGGGGCCAATGGGAACCCTAGGGGGGCCATTTGGGGTCAATGGGACCACTGGGGGCCATTTGGGGTCAATGGGACCATTGGGGACCATTTGGGGTCAATGGGACCACTGGGGCCTATTTGGGGTCAGTGTGATCACTGGGGGCCATTTGGTGTCAATAGGACCACTAGGGCCTATTTGGGGTCAATGGGAACCCTTGAGGGGCCATTTAGGGTCAATGGGAACCCTAGGGGGGACCATTTGTGATCAATAGGACCATTAGGGGCCATTTGGGGTCAATGGGAACCCTAGGGGGGGCATTTGGGGTCAGTGGGGTCATTGGGGTTGCTGGGCTCAATGGGAACCCTAGGGGGGATCATTTGGGGTCAATGGGACCACTGGGGCCTATTTGGGGTCAGTAGGATCACTGGGGGGTATTTGGGGTCAGTGGGATCATTGGGGGCCATTTGGGGTCAGTGTGACCACTGGGGCCTATTTGGGGTCAGTGTGACCAGTGGGGCCTATTTGGGGTCAGTGTGACCACTGGGGTATATTTGGGGTCAGTAGGACCATTGGGGCCTATTTGGGGTCAGTGTGACCAGTGGGGCCTATTTAGGGTCAGTGTGACCACTGGGGCCTATTTAGGGTCAATGGGAACCCTAGGGGGGGCATTTGGGGTCAGTGGGGTCATTGGGGTTGCTAGGCTCAATGGGAACCCTGGGAGGGGCATTTGGGGTCAATGGGACCACTGGGGCCTATTTGGGGTCAATGGGACCACTGGGGGCCATTTAGGGTCAATGGGAACCCTAGGGGGGCCATTTGTGATCAATGGGACCACTAGGGCCTATTTGGGGTCAGTGTGATCACTAGGGCCTATTTGGGGTCAGTAGGACCACTGGGGCCTATTTGGGGTCAGTAGGACCACTGGGGTCTATTTGGGGTCAGTGTGACCACTAGGGCCTATTTAGGGTCAGTAGGACCACTGGGGCCTATTTGGGGTCAGTAGGACCACTGGGGTGTATTTGGGGTCAGTGTGACCACTGGGGCCTATTTGGGGTCAGTGTGACCACTGGGGGCCATTTGGGGTCAATGGGGACCCTAGGGGGCCCATTTGGGGTCAATGGGACCACTGGGGCCTATTTGGGGTCAATGGGACCATTGGGGGCTATTTGGGGCCAATGGGAACCCTAGGGGGGACCATTTGTGATCAATAGGACCACTAGGGGACCATTGGGGTCAATAGGAACCCTAGGGGGGCCATTTGGGGTCAATGGGAACCCTAGGGGGGGC
>NW_015439981.1:3074-5134 GCF_001577835.2 Coturnix japonica | reverse complement strand
GTCAGTGGGGTCATTGGGGTTGCTAGGCTCAATAGGAACCCTAGGGGGGACCATTTGGGGTCAGTAGGACCACTGGGGCCTATTTGGGGTCAGTGTGACCAGTGGGGTGTATTTGGGGTCAGTGTGACCAGTGGGGGGGCCATTTAGGGTCAATGGGAACCCTAGGGGGGCCATTTGTGATCAATAGGACCACTGGGGGGTATTTGGGGTCAATGGGAACCCTTGAGGGGCCATTTAGGGTCAATGTGAACCCTAGAGGGACCATTTGGTGTCAATAGGACCACTAGGGCCTATTTGGGGTCAGTGTGACCACTAGGGCCTATTTAGGGTCAGTGTGACCACTGGGGCCTATTTGGGGTCAGTGTGACCACTGGGGCCTATTTGGGGTCAGTAGGATCACTGGGGCCTATTTGGGGTCAATGGGACCATTGGGGGCTATTTGGGGCCAATGGGAACCCTAGGGGGGCCATTTGGGGTCAATGGGATCACTGGGGCCTATTTGGGGTCAATGGGGGCACTAGGGCCTATTTGGGGTCAATGGGACCACTGGGGCCTATTTGGGGTCAATGGGAACCCTTGAGGGGCCATTTGGTGTCAATAGGACCACTGGGGCCTATTTAGGGTCAGTGTGATCACTGGGGGCTATTTAGGGTCAATGGGACCACTGGGGGCTATTTGGGGTCAGTGGGATCATTGGGGGCCATTTGGGGTCAGTGTGATCACTGGGGCCTATTTGGGGTCAGTAGGACCACTGGGGGCTATTTGGGGTCAGTGTGACCACTGGGGCCTATTTGGGGTCAGTGTGACCACTGGGGGCTATTTGGGGTCAGTGTGACCACTGGGGCCTATTTGGGGTCAGTGGGACCACTGGGGCCTATTTGGGGTCAGTGTGATCACTGGGGGGTATTTGGGGTCAGTGTGACCACTGGGGCCTATTTTGGGTCAATGGGAACCCTTGAGGGGCTATTTGGGGTCAATGGGACCACTAGGGGACCATTGGGGTCAATGGGAACCCTAGGGGGGCCATTTGGGGTCAATGGGACCACTAGGGGACCATTGGGGTCAATAGGAACCCTAGGGGGGGCATTTGGGGTCAGTGGGGTCTTTGGGGTTGCTAGGCTCAATGGGAACTCTAGGGGGTCCATTTGGGATCAATAGGACCACTGGGGCCTATTTGGGGTCAGTAGGATCACTGGGGCCTATTTGGGGTCAGTGTGACCAGTAGGGGCTATTTAGGGTCAATGGGACCATTGGGGGCTCTTTGGGGTCAATGGAAACCCTAGGGGGGCCATTTGGTGTCAATAGGACCACTGGGGCCTATCTGGGGTCAGTGTGACCACTGGGGGGGCCATTTAGGGTCAATGGGAACTTGGGGTCTGTGGGGTCTATGGGGTCCGGATGCTGACGGTCTCTATGGGGCCAGGGGGGTGAAGACCTGGACCCCAAATACGTGCTGAGCAGCCGCGTGCGCACGGGGCGCAGCATTAAGGGCTACTCCCTGCCCCCACACTGCAGCCGTGGGGAGCGACGCGCCGTCGAGAAGCTCTCGGTGGAAGGTGAGGGGGGATATAGGGGG
This sequence comes from Coturnix japonica, assembly GCF_001577835.2. NCBI lineage: Eukaryota > Metazoa > Chordata > Aves > Galliformes > Phasianidae > Coturnix > Coturnix japonica. The sequence goes on along the minus strand of NW_015439981.1, from coordinate 3,558 downwards.
AAATGGGGGTATTGGGGTCAATGGGGGCAATGGGGTGAGTGGGGTTAATGGGGGTATTGGGGTCAATGGGGGCAATGGGGTGGATGGGGGTATTGGGGTCAATGGGGTGAGTGGGGTTAATGGGGCCATTGGGGTCAATGGGGGCATTGGGGTTAATGGGACATTGGGGTCAATGGGGACAATGGGGACACTACAGTCAGTGGGGACATTGGGGTCAATGGGGCCATTGGGGTCAATGGGGCCATTGGGGTCAATGGGGGCATTGGGGTGAGTGGGGTTAATGGGGGCATTGGGGTCAATGAGGGCAATGGGGTGAATGGGGTGAATGGGGTTAATGGGGTCAATGGGGTTAATGGGGTGAGTGGGGTTAATGAGGTGAATGGGGCCATTGGGGTCAATGGGGACATTGGGGTCAATGGGGACAATGGGGTCAATGGGGTGAATGGGGCCATTGGGGTCAATGGGGACATTGGGGTCAATGGGG
>NW_015439981.1:1118-2980 GCF_001577835.2 Coturnix japonica | reverse complement strand
ATGGGGGCAATGGGGACCATTGGGGTTCAATGGCGGTTAATGGGGCATTGGGTGTGAATGGGCATTTGGGGCAATGGGGTATTTGGGTGAGTGGGGTCAATGGGGCAATGGGTGTATGGGGTTGTGGGGTATGTTGGGGGGTTCAATGGGGCAATGGGTGGATGGGGGTATTGGGTTTAATGGGGCAATGGGCCGTGATGGGGTGAGTGGGGTTACAATGGGGCAATGGGGTTGGATGGGGTGGATGGGGGGGCATTGGGGGTCTCAATGGGGCCATTGGGGTCCAGTGACATTGGGGTCAATGGGGGGCATTGGGTCAATGGGTCAATGGGGACAGTTGGATCAATGGGGACATTAAGGTTCAGTTGGGGGACCATTGGGGTCAATGGGGGCTTGGGGCTGGGGTCAATGGGAGTCCAATGGGGACATTTGGGTTGCGAATGGGAGTATTGGGGTGAGGGGGCTTTGGGGTGAATGGGGGTATAATTTGGGGTGAATGGGGCGGCATTGGGGTTGAATGGGCATTGGGGTCTATGGGGTGGGGACACTGGGTTCAATTGGGGTTCATGGGGTGAATGGGGGTATTGGGTCATTGGGCAATGGGGGCAATGGGGTTTAATGGGACAATGGGTATTTGGGTCAATTGGGGCCATGGGGCAATGGGGTTTTAATGGGGACAATTGGGGTATTGGGCGTCAATGGGGCAATGGGGTGAAAATTGGGGGTTTTAATTGGGTATTTGGGGGGTCAATTGGGGCAATGGGGGACATGGTTGGAGATCAATTTGGGGGTATGGGGATCATGGGGGGCCAATTGGGGGCAATGGGGCAATGGTGAATGGGCGTTAATGGGGGCATTGGGTGTCGTGGGCCAATGGCGGTCAATGAATGGGGGAACAGGGGGTGTGGGGGTATTGAGGTCAATGGGGGCAATGGGGTTAATGGGGTTAATGGGGGTATTGGGGTCAGTGGGGACATTGGGGTCAATGGGGACTGTGGGGACATTTGGGACATTGGGGGCAATGGGGGCAATGGGGTGAGTGGGGTTAATGGGGACATTGGGGTGAATGGGGCCATTGGGGTCAGTGGGGACATTGGGGTCAATGGGGGCATTGGGGTGAATGGGGTTAATGGGGGCAATGGGGTCAATGGGGGCATTGGGGTGAATGGGGGCAATGGGGTGAATGGGGACAATGGGGGCATTGGGGTGAATGGGGTGAATAGGAGCATTGGGAGCAATGGGGTGAATGGAGGCAATGGGGTCAATGGGGGCATTGGGGTGAATGGGGCAGTGGGGTCAATGGGGGCATTGGGGTGAATGGGGCAGTGGGGTCAATGGGGTCAGTGGGGACAATGGGGTCAAAGGGCCTGAGAAGTGGGCGTGGCCTGTTGGGTTGTGGGCGTGGCCTAAAGAGCAGTGGGCGTGGCCTGGTACGACAGCCCCCCATCTGACCCTATAGCCCTCATGTGACCCTACAGCCCCAATCTGACCCTACATCCCCCCATCTGACCCTATAACCCCCATCTGACCCTATAGCCCCCATCTGACCCTACAGACCCCCATCTGATCCTATAGACCTCACCTGACCCTATAACCCCCATCTCATCCTACATCCCCCTATCTGACCCTACAGCCCCCTATATGACCCTATATGACCCTATAACCCATATCTGACCCTATAACACATATCTGACCCTATAACCCCCAGCTCTGAACAGCCTGGACGGTGAGTTCAAGGGCCGCTATTACCCCCCGTATATGACCCTACAGCCCCCTATATGACCCTATATGACCCTATAACCCATATCTGACCCTATAACCCCCAGCTCTGAACAGCCTGGACGGGGAGTTCAAGGGCCGCT
>NW_015439981.1:0-1093 GCF_001577835.2 Coturnix japonica | reverse complement strand
CCCTATAACTCCCTATATGACCCTATAACCCCCATCTGACCCTATAACTCCCCTATAACCCCCATCTGACCCTATAACTCCCCTATAACCCCCTATATGACCCTATAACCCCCTATATGACCCTATAACCCATATCTGACCCTATAACCCCCATATAACCCTATATCCCCCAGCTCTGAACAGCCTGGACGGGGAGTTCAAGGGCTGCTATTACCCCCCCTATATGACCCTATAACCCCCATCCGACCCTATATCCCCCTATATGACCCTATATGACCCTATAACCCCCATCTGACCCTATATGACCCCATAACCCCCTATATGACCCTATAACCCCCATCATCTCACCCTATAATCCCCATCTGACCCTATAACCCCCTATATGACCCTATAACCCCCATATAACCCCCATCTGACCCTATATGACCCTATATCCCCCTATATGACCCTATAACCCCCATATAACCCCCATCTAACCCTATATGACCCTATAACCCATATCTCACCCTATATCCCCCAGCTCTGAACAGCCTGGACGGGGAGTTCAAGGGCCGCTATTACCCCCCCTATATGACCCTATAACCCCCATATAACCCCCATCCGACCCTATAACCCCCCATCTGACCCTACATGACCCTATAACCCATATCTCACCCTATATCCCCCCCCAGCTCTGAACAGCCTGGACGGGGAGTTCAAGGGCCGCTATTACCCCCCCTATATGACCCTATAACCCATATCTGACCCTATAACCCATATCTGACCCTATATGACCCTATAACCCATATAACCCTATATCCCCCAGCTCTGAACAGCCTGGACGGGGAGTTCAAGGGCCGCTATTACCCCCCCTATAACCCCCATCTGACCCTATAACCCCCATCTCACCCTATATCCCCCTATATGACCCTATATCCCCCTATATGACCCTATAACCCATATCTGACCCTATAACCCCCCAGCACTGAACAGCCTGGACGGGGAGTTCAAGGGCCGCTATTACCCCCCCTATATGACCCTACAGCCCCCTATATGACCCTATATGACCCTATAACCCCCTATATGACCCTATAGCCCCCCATCTGACCCTATA
>NW_015439980.1:44396-46309 GCF_001577835.2 Coturnix japonica | reverse complement strand
GCCCTAATAGCTGCCCCATAGCTCTACCCATTTAGCTGCCCAAATAGCTACCCCATAGCTACCCCATAGCTAACCCCCATAGCTGCCATATAGCTGCCCATAGCTCTACCCCATAGCTCCAATAGCTACCCCAATAGCTACCCCATAGCTGCCCCATTAGCTACCCCATAGGCAGCCCATTATGGGCCCCACACCCGCCCCATATCCTCACAGCTCCCTATTCCCACCCCAATACTCTCTCGCTCCCCGTCGCTGCTGGTTCTCGGTGCCCACAGCGCCACCATCCGGATCGGAGGAACCGAAAACCGCACCACCGGGAGTCAGGCAAATAAACACACCGTCCTAAGGGGGAAATAGGGGAATAATGGGGGTTATAATGGGTTATAATGGGTATGATTTAAGGGTTTAATCTCTCTTTGGGGTAGCTATGGGGTAGCTATGGGGTAGCTATTGGGCAGCTATGGGGTAGAGCTATGGGGCAGCTATAGGGCAGCTATGGGGTAGCTATGGGGAAGGGCTATGGGGTAGAGATATGGGGCAGCTATGGGGCAGCTATGGGGCAGCTATGGGGTAGCTATGGGGCTGCTATGGGGCAGCTATGGGGCAGGGCTATGGGGTAGAGCTATGGGGCAGCTATGGGGCAGGGCTATGGGGCAGAGCTATGGGGCAGCTATGGGGCAGCTATGGGGTAGCTATGGGGCAGCTATGGGGCAGAGCTGTGGGGCAGAGCTATGGGGCAGCCCCACATCTCAAGGTACACACTTATGAGGCAGCCCCTGCCCCACATACGCACACTTATGGGGCAGCCCCACAACCACTGCTATGCAATCTATGGGGCAGCCCCTGACCCACATGCACACACTTATGGGGCAGCCCCACAACTGCTGCTATGCAATCTATGGGGCAGCCCCACAGCTCGAGGTACACACTTATGGGGCAGCCCCACAACTGCTGCTATGCAGTCATCTATGGGGCAGCCCCACAGATCAAGGTACACTCCTGGGCAGCTCCTGCCCCACATCTTCACACTTATGGGGCAGCCCCCCAGTTCCTACTATGCAATCTATAGGGCAGCCCCATAGCTCAAGGTACACACTTATGGGGAAGCCCCTGCCCCACATAATTACATTTATGGGGCAGCCCCACAACTGCTGCTATGCAATCTATGGGGCAGCCCCTGCCCCACATACGCACACTTATGGGGCAGCCCCCCAACCCCCACTATGCAATCTATGGGGCAGCCCCATAGTTCAAGGTACATACTTACGGGGCAGCCCTGCCCCACATACGCACACTTATGGGGCAGCCCCACAGCCCCTGCTATGCAATCTATGGGGCAGCCCCTGACCCATACGCACACTTATGGGGCAGCCCCTAACCCCACTATGCAATCTATGGGGCAGCCCCACAGATCAAGGTACACACTTATGGGGCAGCCCCTGACCCACATACGCACACTTATGGGGCAGCCCCACAGCCCCCACTATGCAATCTATGGGGCAACCCCATAGCCTGAGGTACGCACTTGTGGGGCAGCTCCTGCCCCACATAATTACATTTATGGGGCAGCCCCACAACCACTGCTATGCAATCTATGGGGCAGCCCCATAGCTCAAGGTACACACTTAATGGGGCAGCCCCTGCCCCACATATTCACACTTATGGGGCAGCCCCATAGCATCACCTCCTCCACCCCATAGCATCGTTCCCTCTGCCCCATAGCATCATCCTCCTCTGCCCCATAGCATCACCCCCTCTGCCCCATAGCATCATCCCTCTCTGCCCCATAGCATTGCACTCCTCTGCCCCATAGCATCCCTCCCCTCTGCCCCACACCATTGTCCCCTCTGCCCCATAGCATCGCCCCCCCTCCCCATAGCATTGCCCCCCTCTGCCCCATAGCATCGCCCCAC
>NW_015439980.1:40780-43740 GCF_001577835.2 Coturnix japonica | reverse complement strand
ACATTTCACTCCACTGCCCCATAGCATCACCAACCCCCTCCCCACATTGCCCCCACCCCACACCCCCCCTTTGTGCCCCCATAGCTCACCCCCTTTGTGCCCCATAGATCCCCCCCCTTTGTGCCCCATAGATCCCCCCCCCTTTGTGCCCCATAGATTCTTTGTCCTCCCCCCCCCATTTTGGTGCCGTCCAATAAAAGCTGTTCAGCCCCACAGCGTCTCTTTGTCTATGGGGGGGACGGGATGGGGGGACCCATAGGGCCCTGATCCTATAGAGAACCCATAGATCCCATAGAGGTCCCATAGAGATCCCATAGATCCCAATGGATCCCATAGAGATCCCATAGATCCCATAGAGATCCTATAGAGGTCCCATAGATCCCATGGAGATCCCATAGAGGTACCATAGAGATCCTATACAGATCCCATAGAGATCCCAAAGAGATCCTATAGATCCCATAGGGATCCCATAGAGATCCTATAGAGATCCCATAGAGATCCCACAGATCCCATAGATCCCATAGAAATCCTATAGAGATCCCATAGAGATCCCACAGATCCCATAGAGACCCCATAGAGATCCTATAGAGATCCCATAGAGACCCCATAGATCCCATAGAGATCCCATACAGATCCTGTACAGGTCCCATAGATCCCATAGATATCCCATAGATCCCATACAGATCCCATACAGATCCCATACAGATCCCATACAGATCCCATACAGATCCCATACAGATCCCATACAGATCCCATACAGATCCCAAAGAGATCCTATAGATCCCATAGGGATCCCATAGAGATCCCATAGAGGTCCCATGGATCCCGATGGATCCCATAGAGATCCACAGAGATCCCATAGAGGTACCATTGAATCCATAGAGATCCCATAGTGGTCCCATAGATCCCAATGGATCCCATAGAGATCCCATAGAGGTCCTATAGAGATCCCATAGAGATCCCATGGATCCCATAGAGATCCCATAGAGATCCAATAAAGATCCCATAGAGGTCCCATGAATCCCATAGAGATTCCATAGGGATCCCACAGATCCCATAGAGATCCCATAGAGATCCCATACATCCCAATGGATCCCATAGAGGCCCCATAGATCCCATAGATCCTAATGGATCCCATTGAGGCCCCATAGATCCCATAGATCCCAATGGATACCATAGAGGCCCCATAGATCCCATAGATTCAAATCGATCCCATAGAGGCCCCATAGATCCCATAGATCCCAATGGATCCCATCGAGGTCCCATAGAGATCCTACAGAGATCCCATAGAGGTCTCATGGATCCCATAGAGATTCCATAGAGATCCCACAGGTCCCATAGAGATCCCGTAGATATCCCATATAGATCTCATATAGATCCTGCATATCCCATAGAGATCCCATAGAGATCCTATAGAGGTCCCATAGATCCCAATGGATCCCATAGAGATCCCATAGAGATCCCATAGAGATCCTATAGAGATCCTATAGAGATCCCATAGAGGTCTCATGGATCCAATAGAGATCCAATAGATATCCCTCAGATCCCATAGAGATCCCATAGATTTACCATATAGATCCCATATAAATCCCTCAGATCCCATAGAGATCCCATAGAGATCCTATAGAGATCCCACAGATCCCATAAATCCCATAGATATCCCATAGAGATCCCACAGAGGTCCCATAGATCCTAATGGATCCCATAGAGGCCCCATAGATCCTATAGATCCCAATGGATCCTGTAGAGATCCCATAGACCCCATAGAGACCCCATAGAGATCCCATAGAGATCCCATTGATCCCAGTGGATCCCATAGACCCCATAGAGATACCATGGAGATCCCACAGATCCCACAGAGATCCTATAGAGGTCCCATAGATCCCAATGATCCCAATGGATCCCATAGAGGCCCCATAGATCCCATAGAGATCCCATGGATCCCATAGAGATCCCATAGAGATCCCACAGATCCCATAAATCCCATAGAGAGCCCATAGAGGTCCCAGGGATCCCATAGATTCCATAGACCCCAATGGATCCCATAGACATCCCAATGGATCCCATCGAGGTCCTATAAATCCCAATGGATCCCAAAGAAATCCCATTGATCCCAATGGATCCCATAGAGGCCCCGTTGATCCCATAGATCCCAATGGATCCCAAAGATCCCATAGATCCCAATGGATCCCATAGAGGCCCCACAGATCCCATAGATCCCAATTAATCCCATACAGATAATATAGATCCCAATGGATCCCATAGAGATCCCATAGACCCCAATGGATCCCATAGACCCCAATGGATCCCATAGAGATCCCATGTACGCCCCATGGATCCCACAGAAATCCCATAGAGGCCCCATAGATCCCATAGATCCCAATGGATCCCATAGAGATCCCACAGAGGCCCCATAGATCCCATAGATCCCACAGAGGTCCTATAGATCCCAATAGAGATCCTATAGAGGTCCCATAGGGACCCCATAGAGATCCTATAGAGGTCCCATAGATCCCATAGATCCCATAGAGATCCCATAGATTCAATAGAGATCCTATAGATCCCATAGAGATCCCTTAGAGATCCTATAGAGGTCCCATAGTTCCCAGTGGATCCCATACAGGCCCCATAGATCCCATATAGATCCCACAGATCCCAATGGGTCCCATACAGGCCCTATAGATCCCATAGACCCCAATGGATCCCATAGATCCCAATGGAGCCCATAGAGGCCCCCATAGATCCCATAGAAACCAATGGATCCCATACAGCCCCCATAGATCCCATAGATCCCAGTGATTCCCATAGAGGACCCCATAGATCCCATAGACCCCAATGGATCCCATAGAGGCCCCATAGATCCAGTTGAGGCCCCATAGATCCCATAGACCCCAATGGATCCTATTGAGCCCCCATATATACCATAGATCCCAATGGATCCCACAGAGATCCCATAGATC
>NW_015439980.1:39842-40755 GCF_001577835.2 Coturnix japonica | reverse complement strand
GGCCCCCCCCCACTTGTGGGGCGGACGCTGAGGGTCAGAGCCGTGGGGAGATGGTCCGAGCGGGCGGCCAGAGCCGTCACAAAGCACAGGGACGACACCGTCTATGGGGCGACACACAGCGACGTCAGCCCCATAGCGACACAAAGCCCCATAGCGACACTCAGCCCCATAGAGACAAAGCCCCATAGATACACTCAGCCCCATAGAGAGACTGAGACGCATAGAGACACTCAGCCCCATAGGGACACAAAGCCCCATAGAGACACTCAGCCCCATAGAGACACTGAGACCCATAGTGACGCAAAGTCCCATAGCGAGAATCAGCCCCATAGAGACACTCAGCCCCATAGACACACAAAGCCCCATAGCGACACTGAGACCCATAGAGAGACTGAGCCCCATAGTGAAAATCAGCCCCATAGCGAGAATCAGCCCCATAGCGATATTCAGCCCCATAGCGACATTCAGCCCCATAGCGAGAATCAGCCCCATAGGGACACAAAGCCCCATAGAGACACTGAGACCCATAGAGACACTCAGCCCCATAGAGACACTCAGCCCCATAGTGAGAATCAGCCCCATAGCGAGAATCAGCCCCATAGCGACACAAAGCCCCATAGCGACACTCAGCCCCATAGAGACACTCAGCCCCATAGCGACAATCAGCCCCATAGGGACAAAGCCCCATAGACACACTCAGCCCCATAGAGAGACTGAGACCCATAGAGACACTCAGCCCCATAGCAACACTCAGCCCCATAGCAAGAATCAGCCCTATAGTGAGAATCAGCCCCATAGGGACACAAAGCCCTATAGAGACACTCAGCCCCATAGAGACACTCAGCCCCATAGTGAGAATCAGCCCCATAGCGAGAATCAGCCCCATAGAGACACAAAGCCCCATAGAGACACT
>NW_015439980.1:37180-39667 GCF_001577835.2 Coturnix japonica | reverse complement strand
ACACAAAGCCCCATAGAGACACTCAGCCCCATAGGGACACAAAGCCCCATAGCAACACAAAGCCCCATAGAGACATCAGCCCCATAGACACACTCAGCCCCATTGAGGCACTCAGCCCCATTGAGGCACTCAGCCCCATTGAGGCACTCAGCCCCATTGAGGCACTCAGCCCCATTGAGGCACTCAGCCCCATAGCGAGAATCAGCCCCATAGAGTCACTGAGCCCCATAGAGAAACTGAGACCCATAGAGACACTCAGCCCCATAGCGACACTCAGCCCCATAGCGAGAATCAGCCCCATAGGGACACAAAGCCCCATAGACAGACTGAGACCCATAGGGACACAAAGCCCCATAGACACACAAAGCCCCATAGAGACACTGAGACCCATAGAGAGAATCAGCCCCATAGCGACATTCAGCCCCATAGCGAGAATCAGCCCCATAGGGACACAAAGCCCCATAGACAGACTGAGACCCATAGAGACACAAAGCCCCATAGCAACACAAAGCCCCATAGTGAGAATCAGCCCCATAGACACACTCAGCCCCATAGCGAGAATCAACCCCATAGGGAGAATCAGCCCCATAGGGACAAAGCCCCATAGAGACACAAAGCCCCATAGAGACACTGAGACCCATAGCGAGAATCAGCCCCATAGCAAGAATCAGCCCCATAGCGAGAATCAGCCCCATAGAGAAACTGAGACCCATAGCGATGCAAAGTCCCATAGCGAGAATCAGTCCCATAGAGACACTCAGCCCCATAGACACACAAAGCCCCATAGCGACACTCAGCCCCATAGACACACAAAGCCCCATAGAGACACTGGGACCCATAGAGAGACTGAGCCCCATAGTGAAAATCAGCCCCATAGCGAGAATCGGCCCCATAGTGACATTCAGCCCCATAGGGACACAAAGCCCCATAGAGAAACTCAGCCCCATAGAGACACAAAGCCCCATAGAGAAACTCAGCCCCATAGAGACACAAAGCCCCATAGGGACACTCAGTCCCATAGCAAGAATCAGCCCCATAGGGACACAAAGCCCCATAGAGACACTGAGACCCATAGAGACACTCAGCCCCATAGAGAGAATCAGTCCCATAGGGACACAAAGCCCTATAGAGAAACTCAGCCCCATAGAGACACAAAGCTCCATAGGGACACAAAGCCCCATAAGAGACACTCAGCCCTATAGCGAGAATCAGTCCCATAGAGACACTCAGCCCCATAGAGACACTCAGCCCTATAGAGAAACTCAGCCCCATAGCGAGAATCAGCCCCATAGTGACACTCAGCCCCATAGAGAAACTCAGCCCCATAGACACACAAAGCCCCATAGTGACACTCAGCCCCATAGCAAGAATCAGCCCCATAGGGACAATCAGCCCCATAGAGACACTCAGCCCCATAGGGACAGAAAGCCACATAGAGACACGCAGCCCCACAGTGAGAATCAGCCCCATAGGGACACAAAGCCCCATAGAGAAACTCAGCCCCATAGCGATACAGCCCCATAGCGACACTGATACCCATAGCGACACAAAGCCCCATAGCGACATAAAGCCACATAGGAATGAACAGCCCCATAGACACAAAAAGCCCCATAGGGACACCCCAATCCCACCCCAATCCCACTGAAACCCCAACACCAACCTCAACCCCAATCCCAATCCCAATCCCAATCCCACACCAAGATGACCCTAATCCCAATCCCACCCCAACCCTAATCCTAATCCTATTCCTACTCCTATTCCTATTCCTATTCCTATTCCTATTCCTATTCCTATTCCTATTCCTATTCCTATTCCTATTCCTATTCCTAATCCTAATCCTATTCCTATTCCTAATCCTAATCCTAATCCTAATCCTATTCCTAATCCTAATCCTAATCCCAATCCTAATCCCAATCCTAATCCCAATCCTAATCCCAATCCTAATCCCAATCCTAATCCTCATCCTAATCATAATCCTAATCCTCATCCTAATCCCAATCCTAATCCTAATCCTAATCCTAATCCTCATCCTAATCCTCATCCCAATCCTAATCCTCATCCTCATCCCAATCCTAATCCTCATCCTAATCCTAATCCTAATCCTAATCCTAATCCTCATCCCAATCCCACACCAGCTCCAACCTCAACCCCAATCCTAATCCTAATCCCACACCCAACCCAATCCCAATCTTAACCCCAACCCCAATCCCACCCCAATGCCATCCCAAAACCCAAACCCAATCCCCCCCTAATCGCAACCCCAATCCCATCTCAACCCCACCCCAATTGAGCCCCAATCCCATCCCAATTCCACCTCAATCCCAACCCCATCCTAATCCCAATCCCACCCCAACCCTAATCCTGCCCAAACCCCAACCCCAATCCCAATCCCAATCCCACCCCAACCTCAACCCCAAACCCATTTACAACCCCATCCCAACCCCAACTCCAGTCCTAATCCCACCATGACCCCAATCCCACCCACAA